>NC_083463.1:29295639-29445639 GCF_030014155.1 Tachysurus vachellii | reverse complement strand
CGGACTCGAGAATTCTGTTCTTCTAATAAACTATTATACAGTCTTAAGAGATAAACTTCTGCAGATGAACCTTGACTTCACATATCTCATATATACAAATCAGAAAACATGACTGACAGCTGATCAGACGCATCTACTCATGGAGTCTGTTTGGTCCGTGGCGTCTGATGTGGTGGCTTTAGCAGCGCGCACTATACTACGGTGTAGCTACGGTCAAATCCCAATCAGTGCGGTAGGGGAAGCGCCATTAACTCCGATTTGATTAGTGGAGATTTCCTAATGCCGTTCAACTTATTATCTCTCAACATGCAGCATAATGGGTCCCAGAGATTATGGTGATTAATGAGAGATTACGAAGGAGCCCATAGATAGCGGGAGCTTGAGCCGAATCTTCCCTAGATAAACACTGAATAGAGTCAATAGAGTCACTCATGAACAGAGATTGTTTTATATTTGTATGTCATCGTTATTCAGATGATTGCTGACCGTCGATAACACGACGGCTGCCAATCTTTATGTCTCGCCTTTTTTTTTTACTAAGAAATCCATTACTGTATGTATATATTGTACGTGGCACTAATTAACATGTGCTTGCTCATTAGTGGCTGATCATTAGTGGTCTTGTGTTTTAGACATTTAGTCTGTCCCTGGCAGAGGGACGTGAGGCCAAATTTAGACGTGTGTGTCACTGGTTTCTCGGCCATCACATGGACCGTAGCAACGACACGAAAAAAAAAAAATAGGGCAATCGTCTGTCCCTATGGTCCATGGCCCGCTGCTCTCTCTCTCTCTCTCTCTCTCTCTCTCTCTCTCTCTCTCTCTCTATCTATTTATCTATCTATCTATCTGCACACACAGATGGCCAAAGAGCAGATCCAGAGTCCATTTCTAGTAGTATTAGTGTACAGTATATGTGAGTGTGCTAATGCTGGAAGCCAATTTTTTTCCCCCTCGAGGTCGCACGAATTTGACGGACAGACGTCACAGGAAGGAGATTTAGCGTAGGAGATCTGGGGAGAAAAACACCGAGCTGAGCATCTGTGCCGAGTTTGAGCGCTAAAAGAGACCCTCTCATCAGCTAAAGAGAGAGAGAGAGCGAGTGAGAGATGGAGACATTTGGACAGTTGGACACTTTCTCTGGCTAAATGTAATGTGTAACTGTCAAATCTCAATCACAGTGCAGAAGGGAGAGCACCATTAACTCAGATTAGATGACTCGAGCTTTCCTTCTGTCATTCAAATTATTAATATCGCTCAACATTTGGACCTCATTAAATACTGATAATATTCTAAGCAGCGTTCCAAAACCAAAAAAAAAAAAATAAATGAATAACTAAAAATGTTTTCCTCGCATATTTACTTTACTTGTCAGCATTTTGCTAAATGTAGGAATTTTTGCATTGGTTCCGTTTACAATTTTTGTGTTGATGAAAAAAGAGATTGTTGTACAGTTTATACAGCTGTGTAGATTGTACAATGGGTCGATGTTAATGAGTTTCCTCAAACTAATTCCTATATTTAATAATGTATACTGTATATTTTTTACATTTACAGTACAGCATTTAGCAGACACTCTTGTCCAGAGTGACTTACATTTTTATTTCAGTTTATACACCTGAGCAATTGAGGGTTAAACTTGCTCAGGGGCCCAGCAGATGCAGCTTGGTGGACCTGGGATTTGAACCAATGACCTTCTGATCAGAACACCTTAACCACTGAGCTACTACATCCCATATATATGATACAGCCTGTGAAAATGCTGTACATCAATCAGCCATTACATGAAATCCTAAACATTATCAGTGTTATTCATTTCACCTGTCAATGGTTTTAATGTTACGACTGATCGGTGTGTGTGTGTATTGCTCCTAAAATTCCAGACATTTCTAAACTGATCTCTCTTACACACATCTGTTAAGTGACGCGAGTTACTGTAAGCTGCATTCTCACATGGAGTGTTTTTATAGCCGCGAGTCATCAGTCAGTCGCTAAACTATGAATTCGTCAATAGCCGTTTCTGCTACTACTGGTTGCTATAGTAACACAAGTTTATTAAAACCCAGGGCAAGCAAAACAGGCAAAAAGTCCAAAACACACAGAGACGGAATGACAAACAAATCCGATAATCACAGTCTGAAACATGAGTCGAGTCAAAGAAATAAAAAAAAAAGTCAATGGACAAACTGGCAATGAGTGAAGAAAGCAGTGAATGAACGCCTTAGGACGCAGTTAGACAAGCTTAAGGGAATGCACTTATTTCCAGGGATTTCAGAACAGCATAACAGATATTGCATCATCAAGTAGGCGTGGCCTATTTGATAATCTAACCCTAACCCTAACCATTACCGTAGTTTTTGGTTGTTTATTTGTTTGCTAAAATAATAGTAATAATATCTACCTGTATGACTGTTTTGTCCTTCGTAGTATTCTCTTTTATTTGAAAGAGGGCGTTTTTCGAAGACCCCGGAAACACGCCCACTTTACGTCGTGGTAACGAAACTCCTGAAATTTAGTGAATGCAAAAGCTTAAGTGTTCTAAAACTGGGACGTAAACTTTGACCTGGAAATCGTTCGATATTCATGTGAAGGCTTCCTCTGGTGGAGCGGAGGGGGAACAGCAGACGGAGTCGTTACAAGTGGGTGGCGCAACTAGCATTTAACTAGCACTTACTGTAACAACAAATTAGAAACATTCTGGAAGGAGATTTGGCATTTGTGTATCAAATCCAGCATCATCTACATCATAATCATACATGGTGAAGGAAAAACAGCATGCGTTCTTTATCACGGCTCACGTACGATCATGTACTGTAGGGCGAAACAAATTCTTCCTGTTATCGCTCTAACTACTATGTTACATTAGCTAGAAACGGTCATCCCGTCACCGTCGTATTCTTAAGACAAAATTCTATTCGTCTCTTGTCATCTTGAAGACTTGGTATAAAACCTTCACATGTCCTTGCAGAAAACATAGACAATTCGTCTTCTCTTATTCATTTAGTCCTACAATAGTGTTAGATGATGTAGAGCTTCTACTTTAGTAGACCGTATCTGTGTGAATTAGAGGTTGCCATAGAAACCAGAACGTTAATACACCGAAGCTCTGTGATTTGGCTTGCAGCTGGGACTACTTTCAGAGCTGCCATATGACAACGATCTCAGAGACATCCTCAGCACGGAGACATCCAGGCTCACGAGGTAGCAGGCCGGATTCGGTTTAGACATGCGTATGTGTGATAATTCCCGATCCTGCAGAGCTCCGAGAGCACCGAGAGCACCCGACTCCGTGTGACTGCAGGCGAGAGTGCCGGTCGAGCTGATAGTTCTGCTGGATTTGAGCACTCGCTTGCACGCTGGTCATGGAACGTGTGCTGGGCACTTTACATATTTAGAAAATGTAAAATGTTTTCTCTCTCTCAGTCTGGTGGTCCTGTTCCTTCCTCTATCTCCACCCCCACCCTCACCCCCCACCCCCACGCCTTGAAGTTCTAATATTTCTAGAGGTGTAATATTGCCCAAATATCGAACGTAAACAGGATTAGTATTATCACGGGTGCACGAGGGGCCTAGCGTGCATATTCAGAGTAATGCAGATAAATACATGAATATGTAAAACGGAAAGAAAGTGTGGGGGGAAGGGGTATTGGGGATTCTTTTGAAGATGGTAGCGCTTCCAGTTCTGCACTTAACGAAACAATGATATTCACACAGACCACTTTAATCAAAGCCGATATAGCCTTCGAAACTTTTGGCACGCTGGGCTGGAATAAAGTTCTTTTTTTTTTTTTTTTTTTTAGGAACGCGCGGATTTCTTCAAGATTACCCGCAATATTATAAACTATCCGAGATGCATTATGTGCCCTTGAATCCCGAGCAGATGATGATGGTGACTCTAATGCTGTGTTGATAGAAAATAGAAAACAGAGAGCCTCCAAACAGTTTGTTTGTGGAAATGCGTATTTTTTTTCTCTCTCTTTTTTTTTTTTTTTTTCCCGTTCGACACAATGAAGAGAAAATGAGTATATTTGTCAGCGGAGGCGCGCGTGAAGAATGAAAAATAATTTTCTAAGAGATGGCCCCCTTTCACCCGCCCTGCTCTGAATATGGCATATCGGAGGCACTTATTTGATCTCTGCCGTACAGATGGCCTCCACCGCTCATATCGCACTGACACGAGCATCGGCAAATACCAGGATCTTGATTTATCGGGAGCGCAGAGGAAGTTAATTGTGGTGCACAAGTTCCAATCAGTCTTTTGGGAGGGATCCGGGGACACGGCGCACCGACGCACGCGCAGGCTGGGGTAAAACACTCATATTTCACATGTTGGTTTGTTTATTTATGTTTACGGATCTCCGAGATTGCACAATGTCGCGGAGAAATTGCCCTCCTTTCAGGATTCAATAAGCACGCAGAGAAACATTGTCAACATGACGCCGTCTGTTTGTTTACGCCATATTGGAATCTGTCTTAAGGAGCTGGAGTGGGTTATAGCGCTGTGATATACATTCTCATCTCGCTCTTCGTCTGACTGTGCCGAGGCGTAAATAGGCGTCTCTGTAAACGATCCTCCACGTGTTTAGCGACATTCATCTCGGTTCGAGACGCGGGGATGAAAAGCAGGCGGGAAAACACCACTCAGAAGTTTCGGAAAATGTTCAATTGAAAAAAGGTTGTGAGAGGAACGATGGAAAAGGAATACCATATTGCAGTGTGTATGGGTTTGTGGGTACAATATGTGTGTGTGTGTGTGTGTGTGTGTGTGTGTGTGTGTGGTAAATGCCAGTGGTCTTCAATGTCAGCCATGTGTACTGTACCTCCTAATGGGGCAGAATGGAAAAGACACACACACACACACTTATGCATATAAATATTATAATCACTGTAATATTCACATTAATGCCACTAATTAATTTAAAAACATTCTTCAGAAGCAATTGGGGAAATAAAAAAAAAAATAAAAAAGGGAAAAAAAAAAAATGAAATAAATAAAATAATACTAATAATAATATTGCAAACAATTCTATTTTCTCCTAAATAAACATTCTTACCACAAGTGAAAATTATTTCTCATTTCCACATAAATAATTCCAACATTTGGGATGCTTTTGGAATTCTTATCCGTACTGAATACGTGTATTTTTCCTTTATGAATGAGTCAAAGTCAAAAATGTAAATATTGTATCGTGTAATTATATTGCTATCAAATATTGGTATGATCTCAGTAACATTCAGATCAAATAAATGCATCTGTATTTGTTTTAGTTATAGACAAAGCAGAAAGAAAGAAAAAAAAAAAAACAAGAAAAAAAACAGCCTTCTCTTTATGAATGTTTATGTATCTTTATGTCAGCTGTTATAAGGGTTTATGCAAATCGCCATGTTCTACAATAAGTCTTTATAAAGTCTCATAAGTATGCATCGACATTTCTAAACACTTATTTCAATATAGAGAAATTGTCATAACACCTTTATAAAGGGCTTATGACAAGTGACGTACAGTATTTGTTGTAATAAGCATTTATCATTTTTTATTTTAAATTCTCTAAGATAAATACAAATAAACAATAAACACACCCTTCATAACACCTGACATAATGACAGCTGGCATTTATTCCTGCTTATTGAAGCTGACATAAAGGTTTTATAACAACTGCCACCTTCTGGAGTAAGCCTTTATATCAGTAAATTCTCTAAGATAAATAAATTCTCTAAGATAAATACAAATAAACAATAAACAAACCCTTCATAACACCTGACATAATGACAGCTGGCATTTATTCCTGCTTATTGAAGCTGTCATAAAGGTTTTATAACAACTGCCAACTCTCTCTCTCTCTCTCTCTCTTTCTTTCTTTCTCTCTCTCTCTCTCTCTCTCTCTCTCTCTCTCTCTCTCTCTCTCTATCTCTCTTTCTTTCTTTCTCTCTCTCTCTTTCTCTCTCTCACTCTTGTTTTTATAAATGTTTGTAAAAGTAAGGAATAAACAAACAACAGAGTTACAGGAAACTTGTTACATCTTCACCTCTGACTGTTACACGAAGCGCTGACACTGGAGACTCGTTCCATAAATACTGAATAATAAACTCAAATTTCTTTACAGAAAATTAAATTGAGAAATTTCAGAAAGTCAAAACATTTTTCAGGTTATTCGTTTAAACAAGCTGTTTATTAAAGACGCAATACCTGTGAGTAGTCCGACCCCTGCTGTCATCCAAGTTAAACTTTAATTACAGTTAAAAGTTAAAATGAACACTTTCCAGCCAATCAGATTCAAGAATTGAACTTCGCTGTATTTACATTTCTCGATTTATTTCAGAATGTTCAGCAGCTGATTTAAGAAAGCTGGGTTAAAAAAAAATAAATCTTATTTCCAAGATTTCTATCAGCAAAACAAACAAATACAACAAAAAAAAATATTTGAATACTTTTAGAATTTCATTAAATTTTTTTATAGTAATTGAATGAATATTTTCATGATTTCTTTAAACAATTTCACAACCATAAAAAAAAAAAAAAAAAAAAAACAGAAAAAAAAAACGTCTCATGTTCTTCTCATACTTCCAGTGTTTATTGTTTTAGAAATGGTTGTTTTAGAAATATACCCAATTTAAAAAAAAAAAAAAAAAAAACATAATAAAAATGTAAGAAAGAAGGAGAAATCATTATATACAAATAATGTAAATATAAATAATAGTCATTTTTTAACGGTTAAAATAATTTTATCTACTCATAATGGTGTGTGTGTGTGTGTGTGTGTGTGTGTGTGTGTGTGTGTAAAAGACACAGGGAGGAGGAGTACGAAATAAACAGCTCGTCTCCACCTCGCCCAAGCTGAAGTGAACCATCTTGAGCTCGACGGTGCCAACATGGCGTCCCTGCCTCCTTCTGGCTTCCGTCCAACTTCCTCCCGTCTACTGGGAAAACACGAGGAGAAATGGAACAACTGGTTTTAATGAAACAATTACAAGACACTAATTATTATGTTAATGTTTGCCTACTATCATCAGCAATTGCTAACAGCCTTCTGTACCTAGAGGTTTAACATCAGGGCTTTTTTTTTTTCCCTCTTCGCACTCTGTTCCTTCGACGCAGACGCTTCGTTCATTTCAGGAGATCGGTGCACTGTGGTGCTCATGAGGAGATAGGAGGAGATGACGGCAGAGTAAACCTAGGCTAAAAAGATAAGGTTGAATTTTTAACGCGTCAAGGTAGAGACACATTCTCTTGATGAGCATCAGATTGATGGGGGACACGGAGGACAAAGGGGATTGATTGGACAGGGGGTTTGGAGAAAACAAAAACACACGAGCAGCATGACAAAGCTGGAGAGGAGAAGAAATCGAGAAAGGTGACGGGGACCTCAGAAAAATATGACGGTTGTGAAGCTCTTTGTTGGAAATGAATTCTTATAACCTGGCTATGTGACCTACAGAATTTTTAAATGTCTTACGACCGTTTATAAATCTCTCATGGACAGCGCTTTACTCAAGGCCAACATTTATTTATAAGGCTCATGACTGTAATGATATGTAATGTTATTACAATTTTGTAATGCATCATAATGCAACCTTATATTCAAAAAATCTATTACTTGACTTAAGGTTTGTAAATGTCACTAAAAAGAAAAAAAAGTCATAAATGTTTGTATATCTTTATGTAAGCTGTCATAAAGGGTTTATGCCAACTGCAGTTGGAACCACTTGGAATAAATCTTTAGAAATGCTCAGTGTTGTCCAGACATAAGTATTCATGGATATATATAAAAGCTTATTCCAAAAGACAGCAATTGTTATAACCCCCTTTTTTAAGCTGTCATAAAGGGCGTATGCCAACTGCCTTCACTTGGAATAAGTCTTCAGAAATGCTCAATGTTGTCCAGACGTAAGTATTATAAAGGGTTATGACTCCTTTATGACAGGTGACATAAAGACAACAGATGTATATGCATGCTCATATCAACTGTCATAAAGAGTTTATGACAATTGCCATCTGTTGAAATAAGTGTTATATGTATTTAATAAATAAAAAAATAATTGTTTATTTTTGTTATAATATTATATTTTGTTATAATTGTTGAGTCAACTGTTATAAAGGGCTTATGACAGCTTGCCATTTTTTGGAATAAAGATTTAGAAATGTTTCTGCACATTTGTTAGATTTACCTGAAATAAATATGCATAACCTGGAAAAGACAAACTGTATTAAAAGTCTTTTTGACATTTGACATAATGACAGCTGACATTGCTGTCATGCCTACTTAGGTAAACTGCCTTTTCACTTATTACAGCACATAATAAGTCACATTATGGGCTAACGACAACTGCTTACTGTCTTAAAAATAAACTTTTTTTAAAATAAATATGTATGCCTAGTTATAGCAGTTGTTATAAATGGTTAATGGTAATTGTTCTTTGTTGGAATGAGCATGTTTAAATGGTTAAATATGCATAAATATGCAGACGTATACCAGCTGACCTAATGCACTTCCAACAGACAATTCTATAAAGACAAAACAAGTGATAGGTCTTTGTGAAAATATAGACGTGTTATGATGCATTATAACATTTACAGAGTGAAGGTTTTTCCAGTAAGAGTAATTGCTGTAATAACAAAGATCTGAATATTTTATCATTCATTAAATTTTTATTTTTATTTAAAAAAATTTTTTATTTAAAAAAAAAATTAAATTTTTATTTAAATTTTATCATTTAAACAGTTTTATTGTTTAAATTTGACTTTTTTTTTCTGTGACAGCACGTTATAACAGCATGATATAACAATTATATGTTTTTTAAGATTGTTTATCAAATTGAGTTCTTTAATTATTGTTGCATATTTCTATCAAAATATTGATAGAAATATGCAAGATTACATTATAGCATGTTATAACATGTGTTTGACATACATGTACCAGGACCAGCACAGTGCTGTATAAATAAATATTTATGCATTTTAACACATCCTTGTGTCAACAAAACACTTTCATTCAACTCAGATGACATACGAGCTGACAAAAGCCGCCTTTATGACACATGCTGTCTGTTGGAATAAAACACTAGAATCAGTAGGAAATGTCCTTGATTATATATTTGATTAATTCTATAAATGTTTTCCTTTTCTTTGTCATCCCAATGCCAAAAAAAAGGCACAGTCAGGGAGGCCAAATGCAGCGCTGCCCAAAACCCCTTAATTTCATTACATGGTATTAACACACACTGAGTTGCTCCGAAAAGGGCCAGATCGCAGCTCCCAGTGCTCAAACAATGCAGCTGAGCAGCCAGGGGCCACTGAGCTGTTTTCATAATCCTGAAGTCTGTCAAATATTTTGATATGTCCCACACACCACGGCGCAGCCCCTCCTGAGTTCACGAACAATCGTGCCCTTTCCTCTCGCTCGCGTCGGCCTGGCCACCACTTCCTGCTGGAGCTTTCACGAGCAGGAGATAGCTGTCGCCCCTGCAGATGTGAAGGTTCCCATGAAAGATACCCATAATGCACTTCTGCTCAGCGGAGTCTGAGAAATAAAAAAAAAGAGGGAGCGAGATAATAGCAGCGAAAAAAAAAATATATATATTAGCTGCTTTAATACAGTAGGAACACTGGCATATTGACGTTACATGCCAAATGCATACAAACTAGTAAGTACAGGTTGGAAAATACTGTTATATACAGTAATGTTATGACAAAAGTGTTCCTAGACATTTAATAAGCATATTCCAAAAGACAGCAATGGTTATAACTCCTTAATGACAGCTGACATAAAAACAACAGATGTTTATGCATACTCAAATCAGTGTCATAAAGAGTTTATGACACTTGTCATCTGTTTAAATAAGTGTTTTAAATGTTTAATAAATATAAACCTTTAGACTCAAGTGTTATAAAGGGCTTATGACAACTTAATTCATATATAATACAAAATACTAAGTACATGTTATAATGCACTGGAATGTAATGTCATGAATAAGACTATTTTTTTTTAATATTGAATATTTACACTTTGCAGCAGGGGTGAGCAGGAAGGCATCTCAGAATGAATAAAAACATAAGGGGTAATGATACATAATGGTAAATAGAATATATACAAATTAAAGACTAAACAAAAATAATGTACATAATATTTATTGTTATATCACGTTGAATAGGATGCAAGGGGCAGAAATACAGAAAAGCTGAAAATACTGTAGCAAAAAAAAAAAAAAAAAAAAAAAAAAAAACAGATGCCACCATTATTGTAGTAATTTTATGATTTTCTTATTTGAAAAAAAAAAAGTAAATAAATAAATAAGAATAATATTAGTTATTAATAAAAACAAAAAGAAATCCTGAAATTACTGTCCAAAACCTTATTAAAATAAATAATCAATAAATTCTCCCATACACAATATTCACTCTGAGAATAAGCTAACATATAAGATGCTTTATGTATTTAAGAAGCATAAAATTTATAATAAAGACGTGAAAAGTGAAAAATCAGAGAGTGGATGTCGAATGTACCATGACGGTAACTTTGAAAACTTCATGTAGGACGGATATGAATATTTATGGAGAAATTAGACTGGGTTTATTTAGCGCTAGCCGGAGAGGGCCTGAGATGAAAGAGGCTGGATCTCTGTCTCTCTCTCTCTCTCTCTCTCTCTCTCTCTCTCTCTCTCTCTCTGTCGATTTCCACTGTGCTTTGGGACACAATAGCCAACCAGCCATTCAATTAGCACGCCATCTTCAGCTGAGTGCTTGACAGGTCCAGCTAATTGTTAATCCTGCCATAACTGTTGCTCTGTGCAATTAATCATATAGTTGAAGCTCTGGCAAGGAGCGAAGGTAAGACCCCCATTACAATAAACATTTTAGTAGAAAAAAAACCCTCCTCCTGCAGTCAGCAGGTTAAGGTTGCATTTAATCTTCATTTATCTACGTTAGCACAGATGAGCACTGATTTGAGGACAGTGAATAGCGAGAGCGGTGGATGCGGAGTTTAAATGCCAAGCTGACCCCAGAGCGTGCGGGAATATCGGAAATAATCTGGAGCCCCAAGCGTCTCAGTGGAAGAACAGCCTTGTGGGTCAAGCACCATTCATCATTATGTGAAGAGGCATTCTGCATGCCTCACACAGCAGCTGGCAGAGAGGGAGAAGGAGAGAAAGAAAAAGACAGAAAGGTATTCTTTGAAAGAACACTGAAACCAGCAGCACAATCAGTCCTGTGAGACGAAAAAAAAGAAAAAAGGGAAGCCTAAGAACACAAGGTGCCACTGTCAGGGCCAAGATGCGTGTCAAGGCGGTGATGTCATCGTTCCCTGACCTCCAGAGTCACAAGACTAGCCAGTGTTCCTGGGAAGGAGCTACCGCATACAAAGGAACGGCCTGTGTCGGCAAAACGCATTATTCAGCCGTGACCCCTGAAATAAATTTTTTGTGCGTGTCCAAATTATGATTAATATGTTTTCTATCTGGTAGATGAGGAGATGGCGTGGCTAACAAGAGCATCCCTTGTTAGCTTGAAAGGGAGCCTCGGGCTACAGCCATTCATGAGGCCAAATTAGATGATTTGGGAAAATGGATGCAAGCCCGGAATTTTTTTTTTTTTACTTCTTTTCAGGAAAAGACAGATAGTACGGAATGCTCTTTCATGACATAGAGATATAGTCTTGGCCTAAAATTCCATTAGGGATTGTTTTTGGATGTGTTAACAAATTTTTAATGGTGGTTCATTAGCAAGTGAAGGGAAGTGGCCAGAAATAACAGCCCTGCTTTAAAACCTGATCTCATACATCAATAAGGATTGATAAGAAATGTGTGGTTTTGTAGAAATTAGAAATAAACTCTATGCTGATGTTGAAATATCTGTGAGAATTTTTCATGCTTAATCGTAATTCGGGATGGTATTTTGGGGAATATTTGATATACAGTAGTTGTAGAAGAATATCAACAAAACAAAAGAACTTGTTTTAATCCCATTTTCCTGAAAAGTTCTGCATCATATTACATACAATTCTAATGCAGAAAGAAAGAGACACAGATGCGGTTCCAGCAAACATAGTCATGGCAGATGCAGCTACAGCAGACGCAGTAACAAAAGGCGCAGTTACAGCAGATACAGTTTCAGCAGACACAGTTACGACAGACAAAGTTACGGCAGACACAGTTACAGCAGAAAGAGTTAAAGCAGACACACTTACAGAAGATGGAGTTTCAGCAGACACAGTTACAGCAGACACAGTTACAGCAAACACAGATACGCAGACACATACAGCAGACACAGATATGGCAGACACAGTTATGGTAGTCACAGTTATCTTAGTCACAGCTACAGATGACGAAGCTACAGCAGACAGAGTTACAGCAGACGCAGTTACAGAAGACGCACCTACAGCAGACAGTTACAGCAGACACACTTACAGAAGACACAGTTACAGCAGACACAGATACAGAAGATGCTGTTATAGCAGACAGTTATGTCAGACATAGCTAAGGCAGACGCGGCTACAACCGAGACAGTTACTACAGACACAGTTACAGCAGATACAGTTAAGGCAGACACAGTTACGGCATACACAGTTACGGCAGACATAGTTATGGCAGACACAGTTACAGCAGACAAGGTTACTGCATACACAGTTACGGCAGACGCGGTTATGGCATTCACAGTTACGGCAGACACAGTTACAGCATACACGGTTACTGCATACTGTACATGGTTACGGCATACACAGTTATGGCAGACATAGTTATGGCAGACACGGTTACTGCATACACAGTTACGGCAGACACAGTTACGGCAGATGCAGTTACAACAGACACAGTTAAAGAAGATGCAGTTAGAGCAGACACAGTTAAAGAAGATGCAGTTAGAGCAGACACAGTTAAAGAAGATGCAGTTAGAGCAGACACAGTTAAAGAAGATGCAGTTACAGCAGACACAGTTAAAGAAGATGCAGTTACAGCAGACACAGTTAAAGAAGATGCAGTTACAGCAGACACAGTTAAAGAAGATGCAGTTACAGCAGACACAGTTAAAGAAGATGCAGTTACAGCAGACACAGTTAAAGAAGATGCAGTTACAGCAGACACAGTTAAAGAAGATGCAGTTAGAGCAGACACAGTTAAAGAAGATGCAGTTACAGCAGACACAGTTAAAGAAGATGCAGTTACAGCAGACACAGTTAAAGAAGATGCAGTTAGAGCAGACACAGTTAAAGAAGATGCAGTTACAGCAGACACAGTTACGGCACACAAAGTTATGGCAGACACAGTTATGGCAGACACGGCTACGGCGGACACGGTTACTGCATACACAGCAGACACAGTTAAAGAAGATGCAGTTACGGCAGACACAGTTATGGCAGACACAGTTATGGCAGACACAGTTGTGGCAGACACAGTTGTGGCAGACACAGTTATGGCAGACAGAGTTGTGGCAGACACAGTTACGGCAGACACAGTTACAGCAGACACAGTTACACAAACGGAAGTAGAGTAAACAGAGCTACGAGATAATTTTTCAGTGTAGTTATCAGCGGCATTAGCATGAAAGTTGTCAGCTGGTGTGTGTTAATAACATGTAATACTAAAGATGGAAGCTTATCTGTTCAAAGCCTAGTCTACAGGAGGACTCCTGGATGACTAAAATGCAAAAGTGCCTCTGCAGCTCTCTCCATCACTACGTAGTGAGGGTTAAATTCCGTAGAAAAGTGTTAAGTAACATGAACACAGATTAACATTACAATAAAAAAGAAAAGTTCATTCATTCATTCATTTTCTATCCGAACTACCTCGGGTCACAGGGAGCCTGTGCCTATCTCAGGCGTCATCGGGCATCAAGGCAGGATACACCCTGGACGGAGTGCCAACCCATCGCAGAGAAAAGAAAAGTTTGTACTCAAAAATTTGTTACACAATAAAACTACATTACATTAAATATAGATCATATTAGATATATGGGAGTTGTCCAAGGTGGCTTTTTCCATAAAAAAAAACCTAACAAAATCTTCTAACAATAATTTATAAAACAGTTGTCCAAATTTCTGACATTTTTGCCAGCTGCCTTGATTAAAGCTGGGTATTTTGGTAAAAAAAAATCATTTTGGCGAAAAAACATTCTATATCAATCAGAAGTCTGAAGAATAAAGCACCATTTTTTTTCTTCTTTTGGTCGTTAGTCTCAGACAGGCAGGTACCCCAAATGTAATACCTAAATGTTTTGTTCAGGGCCTTTTGGGAACCTGTTTTTGGTTTTCAGCCCTACTTTTGAGTGACAATTGTGAACACAAAAGTGAACACAAGTACTGTAAACACAAAGCCCATCCAGACTGGCCATCCTTTCCAGAATTCTCACACGCACACACATGTACTTCTTTTGCAGCCCCCACTAACTAAAGGCCCCATCAGCGGGACTCCTTCCCTAATTTGACTTGCTCCACAGGTGGGCAGCAGCTGCAGGCGTGTAGGTCTCGTCAGGCTTTGAGCGCTCCATCGCCCAGCAGGCGCTCCGGCGGACACAATAGCATCAGGACGGCCAGGTCTGAGGCGCGCAGTACTCTGCCTTTCTGCCATGGCCTGGAGCTAGCAGGGCAACACACACTGCTCCTTTTGTCTGCCTGTCTCTGCGTTTGAGATGGGGATCAAAAATCCCACCTCCCTGCTCACATGCTTCACAGAAAAGCCTTGTGTGTGTATGTATGTGTGTGTGTATGTGTGTGTGTGTCACCAGGTTTTTTTTTTTACTTGGAACAGGGAACAGCCGACATGCCTCTTTACAACAGTCATAGTACGTGGTAAATAACATCATTCATAAAGCCACATCGTCACGCAGCTTCTGGTTATATTTATACATGCAGAAGTCTCTGTCTCATACCCTGTTTGGGGTCTGAAAACAGAAATAATGCCATAATGAACTCCTTCATCAGTTTTTTTAGAAAACAGACCGAAAGACAAACACAGACACGATGTTCATATTCAGTGGTGAACAAGTCCAACTGTGAAGAAAGTGCTGAAAAATCACAGAAACTGGAGAAAACATCAGGGTTCATCTTTATTCTAACGTCAGCCATGTTGGATTTTAGTTGGGTTTCTTCCACTTGTAATGATTATGAAGATTTATCTAGACTATAAAATTTTAAAAAAGTTGTAAAGATGGAGAAAATATCAGACAAGGTTGCAGTTCTCAATGCAAAGTAGATATTAGTGCAGAATTTTGCATGAATAAAAGTAGAGTTCACGTAGGTGTTTTTCGGACTTTGCCTGAAGTTCCGATATTTTAAACGTTTGATTTTCTCATGGATGAATTTTTTACAGTGCTGAAAATCAGGCAACAAGAGTCAGACAAAATGAAATTCATCATTGTTCTGTGCAGCAGATTCCTGAATCCAGTTTAATCATTTTTTATACATTTTATTTTAACAAATTGATGTCTTTTTTTTTCTTATTTAGTTAATGTTTGTCAGTTTTTCTCTTGATTTGTTTGGTTTTCTTATTTATTTATTTGTTTATTTATTTTCAATTTTATATGCATTTTATTTTAAGAAATTGAACAATGTGTTTGTTTTCTGTATTTAATTAATTATTTCTTTGTTTCTTTTTGTTTTAATTTTTTTATTTTAACAAATTTATTTATTTATTTATTTATTTATTTATTTATTTAATATACATTTTATTTGAACATATTGATTATGTTTGTATTCCTTATTTATTTATTTATTTATTTTTATTATATTTTTGTATTTTTTTTTCTTTTTATACATTTTATGTTGACAAATTGATTTTGTACATTTTATGTTCACAAATTGTCTTTTTTTTCTTATTTAGTTATTTATGTTTGTTTTTAATTTATTATTATATATTTCTTTTTTGTTTCAACAAATAGATTAATTGTCATCTTTGTTTTCCTTATTTACTTTTTTTACTTTTTAAGTTTAAATCTCTTTTTATCCCCCAGTTTATCTTTGCATAATGCCAATGCGGGAACTCCATGCAAACATAAACTTAGGGAAAAAATGAGATTGATTTGAACATCATGAGGTAAAAACTAAAAAGAAATAAACAGTAAAGTTCAGCATCTACAGTGTCTCTAAAGAAATCCTAAAAGCAATCCAGTTATGTCTAAGGTGACCTTAGACCCTTCATGCAGGTCAAAAAATCTAAAAAAAAACAACCCACAGATCATTGTTCTATGTTTGGAAAAGCTACATTAGCTATTAGTTTTATAGGAAATCAAGTTCAGCCTGGCTGATGGCTTTGGCATTCCAATCTTATTTAATCTCTCTTTAATGTGCCACTCTAACAGATTTGGATTGCGGCTTTGAGGCGTGGTGACATGCGTAACTGTGACAGACACCGAGGGGCTGGAGGCAATTTCATTTCAGCTATTGTTGTTTATATTAACCGCTGCTGATTAGCCTTGACGAGAGGTTCATAAATATATTTGCGAAAGAAAGAGCAACGGAACAGAGGACGGTGGGATAAAAACATTAATGTCTGTTAATTAGCTTACTTATTTATCCCTCTTATATTACAACAGTTTACCAACAATTCTTTATTTTTAATGAACACTCATCTATATCTACAGTATATCTAGTTAAATATAATATGGTGAAACACTGTGAAACAAGTTTCTGTTTTCACTTACATTATTACCCACAAGCCATGTTGGAATTCTCTCTTGAAAATAATTTGACAAAAAATAAAACTGAAAAATAAAAAATAAATACTCAGCTTATCATGTGACCAATAAACTAGAAAATATTCACTGGATGTTACAAAGCACTGACACTAGCAACTCCTTCTTAGCATCATAAATGTTTTTTTGAGCATATCAACTACTGGAGAAAAAACAAAACCTACATTGCTACATTTGTTTATTTACTTGATATTTTTTTTTATTTATACATTTATTAATGTGTTTGTTTTTCTTGTTTACTTATTTATTTATTTATTTTATATTTAATTTTAGTTTCATTTTAATAAATTGATTGATGTGTTTGTAGGTCATTTTTCTATATTTAACAAATTGATTGCTTTCCTTATTTATTTATTTATTTATTTATTTATTTATTTATTTATTTATTAAATTGATTGATGTGTTTGTTTGCCTTATTTAGTTATAGATATGTTTGTTAGTTTGTTTGTTTATTTTTTATACTTATACATAACATTTAATTTTAACAAATTGATTGATTTGTTTGTTTTTTTCTTATTTATTTATTTATTTATTTACTTATTAATATGTTTGTTTCTTTCTTTGTTTGTTTTATTTATTTTATTTTTACCAATTGATTAATTTCTTTGTTTGTTTGTTTGTTTGTTTTGCACTTATATTCCTATAAATTCCAAAAAAGGTCATACAAAACGCATTGTTCATTGTTGATGCTTTTCAAACATCCTTGTTTGCCCTCCATAAAACATTCAGACCGCTTTCATGTTGAGTAAATTTATCACGGGTCCAGGTTGGATGTTTGCCTGCATGCGTGTATGCACTCGTGCACGTGTGTATATTTTTGTGTGTGTTTGTTTGACAAAGACACAAGGGTTATGGAATGTTCACCTCCATTTACTAATATGTCCCGCTTTGCGTAGCTGCTGTCTTTGTTCAGCCGAGACCTTCGCCGGAGCAAACAGCAGCTACGACAAACAATGAGAAACAGTTGTGCGCTGGAGTGATTTCAGCAAAACATCATGGATGGAATTGTTTGAAACTTTGAGATGCCTTTTCAGCCACAGAAGAATGGGTTCATTGCCAGTTGAGTTTGGAAGGACTCGAGTCTCTATGACCCTGGTGGCAGAAGCTCCTTTTGGCTGAACATCACTTTCTACACCAACACAAGCTCACTGCAATTAGCTTTTGGCAGAGCTTTAACTCAATACATGTTTTTTTTCCCCATAAGTAATAATATTCAGGAAGTTATTTAGCACCTGATGTGCTGACAAAAAAAAAAAAGCCAAATTAGGTAAAGGGACAGTCTGTTTCACATCAGTGTTTCCTCCTGACACCTGAAAAACGAATTTAGCATTTGTATAGCAACTGAAGAGAAGCACATTAATTTAAGTACTTTGAAAATGGTGCACAAGAAAACTAGCATGTTTACACCATGATTTTGTATGCTAGCTTAAAGAGAAGTATGCTAGTGAATTTTATTTGAAGAGATTTACACTAAGATATTCTTATTCAAAAGTGTGTTCTTGATATACTACTTTAAATACACAAAAAGTACACTATTGTGCTTTTGTATCTATCTGTATACCAGCAAACTAGCATATTCTTGTTAGGTACTTTGCAAGAAACGATGCTAGCCTGCATTTTTACATGTTAGCATTTGTAAATGCACTAGAAGAGAAGAAAGCTAGCTTATTATTCACATGTATGTGTAATTAATTAGAGAAAAGTATGCTAGTGTGATTTTTCTAAGCTGGCATCTGTACCTATTCTTAAAGAGAAATACACTGGTGTGCTTTTTCTATGCTAGCATGTGTACGTTTATTATTATTGATGAAAAGTGCACCAGTGTATTCTTGACATATAAGCTTAAGTCATTGGAGAAAACTAAGCTTGTGTGCTTTTGAGTATATGCTAGCATGTGTACAGTATGTTTACTTGAAGAGAAGTGCACAAGCATATTATTATATGCTAGTTTAAGAACTTGAACAAAATGCTCTTTCTATGCTAGCATTTGTACATATGCTTGAAGAAAAGTACACTATTGTGTTTTAGTTATGCTAGTTTTTTAAAGAAAAGTATCTTAGCATCCTTTTTTAATCGTTAGCATTTGTATGTCTCGAGGAGTGTCTTAAAGTATTGAGACTCATCATTGATTCTTCTGTGAAAACAACAAGAAAGGTTTAGTTTATGCAAAGAAGACATATTCCTCTGGATAAGCAAATATTGTTTTGATGTTTCTAGCTGTAAAGCTAGAACTGGATTCACTGATGAAAAAGGAGTGTTAGCTCCTCATTTATGACTCTAAGACATCTCTGAAAAATTTAACTCTGAAAAAAAGAGTTTATTTCCCCCTCATGTTACATATGAAGCAGCTGAGGAGCAGGTGTTTACTTTCACTTCTCTGCCCTAAATATTTCACCCATGCTGAGGTAAAAGTTGCCACAAATTGCTCACTAAAGCCATCCGTCACATCCGCGTATGTAAACAACCACTGTCAGAAAGGATGCCGAGTTACCTGTGGCACCACTCAACACACACGCTTCCTTATCTCCCCCGATGTTTTGATGTCACGTCGCTCTACTCCAGGCACAAAGCTGTTGTTAGCAAGCCTAATCAAGCCTTTTTGAAGTAGTCATCTCTGCGCTAGTCTGTCTACCTTAATGCTAAATAATTAGCCGAGCACGTCGGCTGATCAGGGCTCTCACCTCGGGGTCCGACTTGCTTTTCCAGCTTTGATCATTACGTTAATTAAATCTGTCTCTGGTGACGGGCTGGCGGGGGAGAAACGGAGAGCAAATCAGGTAGCACCTCGCCAAGGAGCGAACACCTGGCTAGTCATCGATGTAGATCTGTCATCAACAGCTAGCAGAAGAAATTAATTGTTTCTCTCAAGGGTTAGCTGAAATTTTTGCAGGCATTCGTTTCTGTTTTAGATAAGTTATATGAATAAGGGTGTAGTTTCAATTATTATTCATATAAAACAAAACTCTAAAGCTCCAAAGCACCATGCAAGCACAGAACGCCCCATAGCGTTGAGCAGTCACATTGGCGAGACTTCGATGTCAATCAAAGTCGTGACAGGAGCCCGGGGACGAATTAAACACGTCGAGCAGGAGATGTGTCAAAAGAGCTCTCAGTCTTCATCATACACGATCAGAAACAACTAGCCAAGGTGAGGTCACTGAGGCGAGGAAAAGAGAGAGCAAAAAAAAATCCTTGACAAAGGTGTCAATTAAAGTTGGAGTATTACATCGAAAAAAAAAAAAACTCTAACGCTCGTGCTCATGAAATGTTAACAGGGAGGATTTTGATACTGCGTTGCACTCAATGAGTCGTCGCCTGTTACGGCTTTCAATCTCCATTACGTTTCGGAGTAAAAGATCGACGCTGGTTTAGACGGTGGAAATTCCTCAGGCTTCCTGAAGTTAATAATACTTACAGATAAGTGTTATTAATATTTCACCGTACTCTTTAGCAGAAGGTAAGTGAACACGGAGAGCCGTTTAAACACAGCCGTGATGGATTCGATTTTAAGTGGTGCTGTTTCATTTCTAAGCGGCTGCAGTCAAACAGTGGGCTTAACAGGCATGTCTGGAGAAGCTCACACTTCACCATTAAAGTAGATTCATGCCGCTTACAGCTAAGAAATATATATATTTCATCTGACGCCATTTTTTTTTTAAACTTCAGAACACGCTGACACTCTAATACAAGTTATCAATTAAAAAATATAGTAAAAGAGTAATCTTAATTTTTTTTTTCCACCCATAAAATCTACAAATATGCAGATGAGCCAGACTGGAAGAATCTGAGTGAAAGTTAAGTTTATGTTAAACAACTATATGAATTTCACTGCTATGACGTCTATGATATACAGTATTTATTATGATTTTTTTTTTCTGTGTTAAATAAATTTTTAATTTCTTCCCCTATGTTTTATTTTTTTTTTTGTTTTCTTTCATTTTTGTTTGCTTGTTGTTTTTTTTTTGAAATTAGAAGAAAAATCCAAATCTCAAAAAAATTCAGATTACATATTTGTGGAATTTGACTAAAAAATGTAAAATTTCTGTAAATCAGGGATGAATTATTAAAATTTCCAAAGAAAGTAGACACTTTCTGAGTGGTCGAACTTTGAATTTATTTATGAATAAATTATTTATTTAATAAATATGTATTTGTCTATCATCAAGTGCATTTTAAAACTTTTATATGAAGGCAAAATGAAAAGAAAGAACAGAAAATGAATGTACATCTCAAATATACTAGAACATTCATATTCATATACTGTACATTTTTCTTAGAATAAAAAAGTTCCAGATTTTTGCCCTAATAATAATTAGACCCATAATGAAGTGTCAAATCTAAACTCGCCTTTTACTGTTCGTCCCTTTTTTCTTTTTTCTTTTTTATAGAGTTTTCTGAGCACTGTGTATTCTTTTTGTTCCTTTAAAAAAGGATTTTCTACAGGATTTTCTTACTGTTCCTGTGGTGAACCACAACCACAAGAGTTGTTTGACTTCAGAGCTTTTTATTAGCTTCCATTTGATGTTTTTTCATGAGATTAACCAATTTTCCTGTGAATGCAAAAGTAAATAACAATACAAACCAAAAGAAAGAAAGAAAGAAAGAAAGAAAGAAAGAAAGAAAGAAAGAAAGAAAGAATTTAAAAAAGAAAAGATGGGCGGGTATTTGAAATGCAGAATCATCTTTCTTTTTGATTTGCATCATTAACAGTTTTTTGGACGCTAAACTAGACATCAGGCCGAGTTCTGCGCTTGGACTTGGGTTCCAGCTGGATGTGGTTCTATGAGTCGGAAGTTGAAGATGTTATGAAAATTGCGTGGATTATAGTGTTCATGTGCCATTGGCATTTTCGGATCCAAAAAGCGAGCGGTCCAGTAAAAGTTGGCGAGGAACTGGACATCTTTTCATTGACCACATGGTTCTCTTCAGATCTGAAACATTTTATTATCATGGAAATCAACTGCAATGCTTTTTTTTTTTTTTTTTTTTTCGGGAACCTTAATTTTTTTGGTTTTGTTTTGTTTTCAACATCTTTATTTCTTAACTGTATTTTAGAATCAAGTGAATTTTGTGGGGTTTAGGGATTCCTGTGATTCCAGTATTCCTATCTTAATCAGGCAAACACTAATGAGACATTTTAGAATAAAAAAAGTGTGACATTGGGCTCTTTGCCAAGCTGAAATACAGTACAGTTTTCTAAAGAAAGACAGGTGCATTAAAAAAATGCCATGTCATTTTTGCGAAACAAACGTGGCAATTTTTGCAAAGGAAATTGTTTCGGGTTCAGTTCAACTCAGTTGTATTTGTGTAGCAAATTTTACAATAGACATATTCATAATCACAAAGTAGCTTTACTGAAATATATAAATACAGGATAGAAATTAAAAAGGTCTTGGGTGACACCAGACAGTGCAATTATAAATTATTTCAAAATTTCAATTAAAGTGTTATATTTTAATTTAGCAGGAAAATTCCTCCAAAAAGCACCTCCAAGCTGCCCCTTGATCAATCAAGGTCCTTAACCCTCTCTGCTTCAGGGGCTAAGTATGATGGCTGACCCTGTGCTCTGACCCCAATGTCCTAACAAGCTAGGCTATGCGAAGCAAAGAATTTGACTCCGCTGTAATGTACATGTGACAACATAACATAAGCTGCTAAATTACAGCCTGACACGGTGCTAAAACAAGTCAGGAATTTTACTGAGAAAGGCAGAACCCTGAAAGAAGTTTGATAACATGAGTCTTAGCCCCTGCTGTGGGAGGCATGATACTTTTTTGTTTTTTTTTTTGTCTCTATTTATAGCGACTCCATCCAAGGGAAAGTTACAGCTCTGATTGGACTAAGGTTGCATTTCAGTGTTTCACGACTGCAATGTGCTGTCAAAAATAATACAAAGGGAATCATCCCAACACGAGTAGTACTCGTTTCTGTTAAAAAAGGAAAAAGATAGAAACTCTCCGCATTTTGGCTATTAAAAAAGTCTATGGATTGTATTTCGTAAACAAAATAGATTTTTCTGCTTTTTCTTTCTTTGAATTTCATTCATTAATTCATTTTCTACCGCTTATCCGAACTACCTCGGGTCACGGGGAGCCTGTGCCTATCTCAGGCGTCATCGGGCATCAAGGCAGGATACACCCTGGACGGAGTGCCAACCCATCGCAGGGCACACACACACACTCTCATTCACTCACGCAATCACACACTAGGGACAATTTTTCCAGAGATGCCAATCAACCTACCATACATGTCTTTGGACCAGGGGAGGAAACCGGAGTACCCGGAGGAAACCCCCGGGGCACGGGGAGAACATGCAAACTCCACACACACAAGGTGGAGGAGGGAATCGAACCCCGACCCTGGAGGTGTGAGGCGAACGTGCTAATCACTAAGCCACCGTGCCCCCCTTTTCTTTGAATTTTTTTTATTTATTTATTTATTTATTTATTAATTTATTTTTGCGTAATGTGGATCTTTTTTTTTCTTATAGTGACCGTTCATGAGGTTGGCTCAAAATAATGTTGAGTGTCGGAAAGAGGAGGATTGTAGGAGATTGAAATGCCATATGATTTCATCCAAATGCATCATTCGTACAGCTAAAGCGTGTCTACTGTAAAAAAAAAAAAAAAAAAAGGCCAATCAGTGAACAGATGTTCAATTAAAAAAATGGAAAGTTTTTCTAACTAATATATTTTCTAACAAACACAGAGGGTGAAAAAAGGGCTTAGCGGTTTTTGTGACTTCTTATGACTTCATTCGTACAAAATCCTGTGAAACTGCCCTCTCTCTGTCTTTATAATCCTTATTAATTTTTCCTTGCGATTTGGCCAGCGCCATCTGATCCGTACGCAGCCTGCATGCTGACTCCATATGCAGACCTCGTTGCTGTTTCTGTGCCAACGAGAGATCATCTCCAGAGATGCGACCATGATAAAATAACACACCCTGTTGCAAGTCATGTGGCAGGAGCGCTTCATCGCAGGCCAGCGCCCACTTCAAACGACAGCACAATGCCGGCTGGGGCTTAATGAAAACGTTTTGGTGCAGGAAGCAAAGCAGGCCCGGTTTAAAACGGAGGTAGCTTTGCCAGAGCCAATTCCAGAGAAGCGTCTCACCTCTTTCAGCCTTGAAACAATCCAGTCCCTAAAAAAGGGTTTTTTGGAAATCACAAGATAGTAATTTCCGCTCGGGAGAAGAAGACATTCCACTCGGGTCTTCCTGTCATCTGCAGGCCATGAATGAGTGGGGTTATTTATAGCACCGAGCCAACTCTTCTCCGCAGGAAACTCAGGCTTTTGATGGGCATCCAGCGAAGCTCAGGTGATTCTGATTAAGGATCGCTCTGGCCTAAAGGACGTCACGTTACAAATGAACAGCGCTTTAGATCAGAGTTTCTCAGATTTTCAGCTATAATTGTAAAACAATTTCAATGCACTCCTTGGCTGCACAACATACTTCAACGATTCCAACATTAGGCTGAATGTGTAGCTATATTTTAATGATATTTTGCTTTTTTTGGTGAAAATTCAGGAATAGACCAAGTTGACATGATATATACAACTTTGTTTTTGAGTTATTGAGGCTTGGGTTAAATGCTTCAATTCAAGTGATCAACCAAACAGTCCAATACATTTTATATTTATACCCCCTGGCTGCGCTTCATAGACCCCTGACGGCTCCTCAGGGGTCACAGTTTAAAAATCACTGCTTTATATTTCCATTTAAATACAAGAGGCACCAATTTGCATTTGGATTTAATTAAACTGAATAAGAAAATGTATGTATATATGAAGTGAAGACGTGAAGTGACATGACATACGGCTAAGTACGGTGACCCATACTCTGAATTTGTTCTCTGCGTTTAACTTATCCAAAGTACACACACACAGCAGTGAACACACACACACCGTGAACACACACCCGGAGCAGTGGGCAGCCATTTATGCTGCGGCGCACCTCAGTCATGGCTGGCCCGAGACTCGAACCCACAACCTTAGGGTTAGGAGTCAGACTCTCTAACCATTAGGCCACGACTTCCCCCATATATATATGTGGATATGGATAGAAATCAGTTGAATGTTAGGTCATGTTGAATTTACAACTCTGTTTCTGGTTTGAACATAAATTCATGATTCAAAGTTTTCTTCAAATAAAATTTCTTGTAAATACTTCATAATGTTCAGAAAGTCCTTAAGCCATTAGCCAGAATTACTCAACCTTGTTATTTTTAAATTCATTTAAGAGCAAAATGCTTGTTAGCAAAGAAAACCTCACAGGTTCTTTTTCAGCGGTTAAAAACATGTTCGAATCTAAAAAAAATAAGTGGAAAAAAAATCAATTTACAAGAGCTAAACAGAACTATTACCACTGACTCATCATAGTATGAAGCATGAAAGGTAAATAGAAGAGAAGATGAATATATTTACAAGGAAAGAGGCCTGCCCCGAGAAGGTACTCAGATGCGTTTGACATTTTCCAGCTTGTGCTTAAGTGCACTAAAATACACATATAAACATAGCTCATTACTGCTTGTCATGGGCCTAATATTTAGAAGAACATGACAAGAAACCTGATCCTTGATGAAGCAAAAAAAAAAAGAAGAGGAAGAGATAAAAAGAATAGAGATACTTGAATTGAATATTCAGCTTGATTAGAGATTAGATGTGCATGCTGTGGTTGGTGGCTGACCTACTTGAATGTTATTAAATGCAATCTCATGTTTTATCGGTTTAATAAACAAGAATATTTTTTTTCCGTGATGAGCCTCTTCAGAAAGGCACAGTGTTGATATGCAAACACATTCGTGTGTAAGTGTGTGTGTGTGTGTTTGAGAGTGAAACGTTTTTGTGGCATATGCTTCATACAGTAACATGTATATACAGTTATGTCAATGTTTACACTTGGAAAGTTCTTCGTATTCGGAGTCGAGGTACGTGGACGCAAGTGTCAATTTTCTGGAAGGACCGATCAGATTATGCTAATCTTATTGCCAGATTTTTCTTGAGTCGAAGTATCCAAGAATATATTTTTTAATAGCATGTAGATTACCGACTTTAAACACTTTTTTTTGATCAAACAAATCGATCCAAAATGATTATAACAACACACTGAAATATAAATGATAAGATGGTAAGACTAGTATATTGTCAGTAGGTTGCTGCATGAATAATTTTGGTTGGAATTAACAAAATGGTTTCCACTGGTAATGAGTAACTTGAAAAATAGCACTTGATCCAGCAAGTTCTGCAGTTCACAGTTTCAGTATTAACTGCTTGCTACACGAATATACTGTGATACCGGATACTGTTGGTTGATTGGGTGGGAGGTTGAGGGTTTTAGGTGAAAAGTGGTTTGTGTGGTTAGGTGGGAGTTTGGGGATTCGGATGGGGAGTTGGTTGGGTGTTTGCATGAGGGTTTGATTGGTTGGGTGAGAGGTTAGAGTATCGAATAGGGGCATGAGTGGGAGCTTGAGTGTTCAGAAGAAAAGTGATTTTGGTGCTTTGGTTAATGTCTAATGTCTTTGGTTTCTGTCTAATATGATTTAAAGTGAATAGTTACCTCCATAGTGGGGCATGGTGGCTTAGTGGTTAGCACGTTCGCCTCACACCTCCAGGGTTGGGGGTTCGATTCCCACCTCCGCCTTGTGTGTGTGGAGTTTGCATGTTCTCCCCGTGCCTCGGGGTTTCCTCCGGGTACTCCGGTTTCCTCCCCCGGTCCAAAGACATGCATGGTAGGTTGATTGTCGTCTCTGGAAAATTGTCCGTAGTGTAAATGAGAGAGTGTGTGTGTGCCCTGTGATGGGTTGGCACTCCATCCAGGGTGTATCCTACCTTGATGCCCGATGACGCCTGAGATAGGCACATTCTCCCCGTGACCCGAGGTAGTTCAGATAAGCGGTAGAAAGCGAGTGAGTGAGTTACCTCCATTGTTCAAATTTGTTAGGTTGTCTTGAGCACAAGCAATAATCTAAATACTTACATACATTACAACATCAAAGGCAAGCCATATATCTTTCATAAAACAGCTACATTTCATGGACTTACAGAAGAAGAGATATGGTGCACGTGTATCCCCTACACTGTTATGCTGCACATTTATTATACAGCTTTGTTCACGATTGAACAGAGGATTATCATGCAGTATGGCCATGTTTGTTATGAATTATGCAGAAACACATTCTTTCAGGTCCCAGTAATTTTCACCAATGATAACTAATTGTCCTGTGCAAACATTCAACTAAAAACCACCAAAGGAATCTATTGCACAAACATATGATTTAAACTCATTTTCAGGGGCGATATAAACAGTTTGTAGGAGCTACAGGCTGGCTTGGGAATCAAAGAGAAGGATTTATAATGAAAAAGTGTGTTAGTGTGGGGTCAGCCACACTTACCCTGGCAGGCTGAAGAAAAGCCTGGGAAAGAAGAAAGCACGCATACATATGCGTAGTTTTAAAGCCAACAAGCTCGGCTCTAATTTAAACACACATCGGAACCTGGGACAGAGTCCTGTCAAACAACAAAATGTCAACAGAAAAGCGAAAAATAAGAAAAGCATCTGTTGAAGGTTGAAACCGGGGGAACACTGAAAAAGAAGAACGATTTTGCACTGCACACCCTGAAAAAATAATAAACAAAAATTATTACAAAGTGTAGATTTATAGACAAAGATATAAAGATTTTGATTTTGAAAGGAATGAAGTCATAAAAAGCCACAAAATTAAACCCCAAACAAGAAAAAAAGCATAACCATTCAAAACTGGTCCAGTACAGTTCATGACGGGCCTCATTTACCACCTTAAAATGTTTCAATTAGCAAAAAGAACCTTTGAGGAACCCTTAAGTTGGTTGGTTGGTTGGTTGGTTGGTTGGTTGTGTACAAGTTTGGTTGGTTATGTGGAAGGTGGGATAGTTGGTTGGGTTAGAGGTTGGATGGGTGGGTGGGTGTTTGGTTGGTTGGTTGGGTACAAGGTTGGTTGGTAGGGTGGAAGGTGGGATGGATACATGGGTTCGAGTTTGATTGGGTAGGTGGTTGGTTGGTTGATTGGCTGGATGCACTTTATTGATCCCCAAATTCTTTTAGAAAAGATAACACACAGAACCTCTTTAGAAACCAAAAACTCAAAGAACCTCCTAATCTTAACCATTTTTATTAAGAGTAAAACTATTAACCATTCAAGGAACATGGATTTTAGTTACTTCTAATGGTGCATAAAGACATATTTTCTTAGAGTGTTAAACCATTAACCAGTCAGAAAACCTTTCAGGAATCATTTATATATAGTAGGTCATACATGAAAGCATTTATGAAAAGGTTAAATCTAGAACTCTAAAGGGGTTTGTGGGTTTTCCCTATGGGAGAATACTTAAAGCCTCAAAGAACAGATTTCTGTTTTAGAAACGATCTTAAAGACGGTTATCCATCTAAAGAATGTTAAAAGAACCGTTTTTTAATCCTAAATGTGTAGATCTTTTTTTCCCATCTAATCCTATCATAATAAATCATAACATATGGAATATATTTTAATTATTAAAGTTGTGGAAAACTTTTTGGAATCATCAATTCTCAGTGTTCTCAGTGATGTCATCAGTGTATCCCCAGAGATTCTAAAAAAAGAAATAAATAAAATCTTTACACAACACTGAAAGGTGAGAAATCTAACGAAACATCAACCAAAAGACTTCGCTTCAGCAGCGACCTGGAAACTGTCAGTGCCCCATTTCTGATTCCAGGTCAGCGTGTGCTTATAGGTTTCCTCTCCGCCTCCAGCCATAGGCCTCGCCCCAGTTATAGGTGTGAGCCTATGGAAACGCACACTACCCTTTCGCCCTCTGGGGAACATGAACCTCTCGATGGTGGAATTTTTATCCGAGGATTAAAAAGTGATGTGATGCTTTCCATCTCCCATCTCCCTTTAGTGTAATTATAAGTACTCACTTTATAACACATTACTTCAAGGTTACTACTAGAGATGCCAATCAACCTACCGTGCATGTCTTTGGACCGGGGGAGGAAACTGGAGTACCCGGAGGAAACCCCCGAGGCACGGGGAGAACATGCAAACTCCACACACACAAGGTGGAGGCGGGAATCGAACCCCCGACCCTGGAGGTGTGAGGCGAACGTGCTAACCACTAAGCCACCGTGCACCCCTTATTTATTTATTTATTTATTTATTTATTTATTTATTTGCTTATTTGCTTATTTTTAACTAACTGTATCTTCAAAGCAAGTCAAGCAGTCAAAATCAAAGTAGTATTTAAAAAAAAGGAAGAAACATCTATATTTATATTATATATATTTTCTTCCTCCTGTGATCTTTCAAAAATTTGGATGATGCAAAGTTCTGCTGAAGAATTCCACATATTTTTTATAAGCTGTAAATGGATTAACTTTTGTATTTGAATGATTATACTGCATTCCAAGGTAGTAATAAGTGTAGTAATAAGAGTCTGGGAGAGGCAAGAAAGATGTTTTCAAGCTGATGTTTCAGTTATTTATCTAAAACCTTGAGATAAAATTGGCACACCAAACATCTTTGGACAAACAGAACATTAGGGTTAAGAGACGTCTCAAGATCCGATCTACTGTTCAAATTCTTGAATAGAGGGCAATGTGGACAGTTTGGATCCACCACAGTGAGAGATAGAGAGAGGGAGAGAGAGAGAGAGAGAGAGAGAGAGAGAGAGAGAGAGATGGTGACCCTACATCTCAGTTGCATGGAGGTATCACTTAACATTCCTGTATAAACAATTTCCTGTTCCCAAACCCCCTGTTTCCCGCTCTCCTATTTAGGGCAGAGGCTCTGAATTCCCAAGCTCCATTGTTTACCTCGTATAATAACATATAACGATTAATCACAGAATCTGGAGCTTCTTTACGGCATTTTCCCATAAACTTCGGCTGGATGAGGACAAACAAAACCCAACACGTTTCAGTTACCATAGCTTCAGAGCTTTGTTTAACTCATCGAATCTGTTGACATAAAGCGAGCGAGACCCGGAGAGAAAAAGAGTAAACTCGTAGCGGGTCAATCCGAACAGTCAATTGTAATATCCGAGGGCATGGTGGCCGTTCCCGCACAGTCGGCAAAGGCAGAACTAACAAGTTAAGCCCTGCCGGTGAGTTTGCA
Source organism: Tachysurus vachellii (assembly GCF_030014155.1). Taxonomy (NCBI): domain Eukaryota; kingdom Metazoa; phylum Chordata; class Actinopteri; order Siluriformes; family Bagridae; genus Tachysurus; species Tachysurus vachellii. The sequence continues at coordinate 29,415,832 of NC_083463.1, read as the reverse complement.
TGGCCTAGTAAGGCATACATCAAACGGCGGCGCTTAGTCAATATTGGAGTATGGAAAATCAACACACGTTTTAAAGGGGCGGCTTATTCCTCTGCGGCACTGTGACAGCGACAGGGGTCCGGTCGGGAGATTTGCTACGGCACAGATTTCACCATTTCTCATTTGTAACATTAGAGCGAGAGGGCAGAGCAAATAAATTACTGCGAGCAAGGCACCTTGGCATAGCGAATCAGCTCCCGTTTGATAGACGCTGAAACCACGGAGAGCAGAGAAGGGCTGCTTCACCTCCCACAGTAATATGAATATACTAGGGTTTATTAAATATGCATCAGGGCATGCTGCTGCGAGGGATATTGTTCCTTAAACAAGTAGGGAAAAAGGAGGAAAAAAAACAGGAAGTTAATGGACACCAACAGAAAACAGAACATGAGAACAGGAGGAAAGTCACTGGTGTGTAGAACTCGCAGCCGAAATCTCATTTTAAAATATTGAATTAATTGATATTTATACAACATCGCTGCTGAACTTTCGATTCAGATTGGTTACAAGGTGTTGATTAATTTGCCGTAACAGCAGCTCGAGCTGCACGGCAAATCACAACCCCATCCGTTCTGATACAACAGTGTTTCTATAGCGATTGCTAAATTTCGAGGACTTCCTAGAATCCACATAAACAAAGTCTAAAGCAAAAAAGTTTTTCTTAACAAATTTCTGTCAGGAGGGTGGCATGGTGGCTTAGTGGTTAGCACGTTCGCCTCACACCTCCAGGGTTGGGGGTTCGATTCCCGCCTCCACCTTGTGTGTGTGGAGTTTGCATGTTCTCCCTGTGCCTCGGGGGTTTCCTCCGGGTACTCCGGTTTCCTCCCCCGGTCCAAAGACATGCATGGTAGGTTGATTGGCATCTCTGGAAAATTGTCCGTAGTGTGTGATTGTGTGAGTGAATGAGAGTGTGTGTGTGCCCTGTGATGGGCTGGCACTCCGTCCAGGGTGTATCCTGCCTTGATGCCCGATGATGCCTGAGGCTCCCCGTGACCCGAGGTAGATCGAATAAGCGGTAGAAAATGAATGAATGAATGAATTCTGTCAGGAGTCGTACTATTTATGAAAGGGGATGTGGTAGCCTAGTGGTTAAGGTGTTGGACTACCAATCAGAAGGTTGTAAGTTCGATTCCTACGTCTACCAAGCTGCCACTGCTGGGCCCCTGAGCAAGGCCCTTAACCCTCAATTGCTCAGTTGTATAAAACTGAGATAAAAATGTAAGTCGCTCTGGATAAGGGCGTCTGCTAAATAATGTAAATGTAAATGAAAGGAGTCTCCAGTGTTAGTAAAGGACATTTCAACTTCCTTTTTTTCTTCCTTTATTTCTATAGTGTAGGTCAAAGAACAGGCAAAGTCGGATTAAACTATATTCATAAATGAAAGAGCATAAATGTACAGCAACCAGGAAACACAAAACTCATGAGAAATTTGGAAAACTATGGAAAGCTCAGACTTGGATAATTAAGATTTATAATTATAATTAATTATAATTAAGAAGATAAGACTTTGTAAAAAGAACAGAAACCGATATAAGGGCTAACAACATAAAGGTGAACACAATAGAGAAGAATCCAGTGTAAATACAAACAACTTGTAAATACAAACAAAATACATCAAGAACGAATAAGCTGAGGTAAAATTTATTTTTTTTTTTTGACTAAGATCCACAATAATAGATTTATTTTATTTTTTTTCACGACATGAACGGTAGTCCATGTTGTTTACTAATCAGTGTAAGAATTTGTACGTTTTTAATCAAATTGCTGTGGTCAATCAAATAAAATGAGTAATATACACACATCTGGACCACACTGTCGATTATTTATTATAATTTTTTGCAATAACAGCATGTAATGTTTATTTCTTACATCTAAACAGCACTCAGAGTTATTTTCTTTAAATCTACTTCCATTATTTCTATTTAAAACTCAGAGTGACACTCTCACAGATCCTGTCATATTCGCTTTCACCTGACGTGCCTCGGCTCTCCGGGCCGGCATCAGTCTTCCGTCAGAGTAATATCCTCTCTTATGTCACGCCAAACAATGTCGAGCGGCATCTGTGTGTAATAGATGGCCCGTGTGACGGATATGGTCATAATATTAATGTAAGGCTGACGGCTAGATGACGTGAATTATAGCCGACTTTATTTTCGAGCCGGGCTTTTCATTGGCCTCCCACTAAACGCCATCTATAAATGTCTTTCGACGGCGACCATAAATTGCCGTAAAGACGATTTGATGGAAGATTTCCGTCCTTATCTGTATAGCAGTTATTTACCAGCATGCTTTCTTTGTGGCAGACGCCCGCTCGGCGCACGAGAGACTCGAGAACACAAGCTCGATGATACAAAAAACTCTGCAAATCAAAGTTGAAGTAGAGAACGTAAACACGTGTGTTAGGGGTTAGGACTTCGTCCTACGGCATATTAGGCAGGTGTAAAGAGTTTGAAAGCTGTGAGGGGGGACACACACATAAACGCTCAATTACTATGATAATATAAAACGGAGTAAGTTCACCTTCACAGTAAGTAATAATAAAAGCTTGACGGGTTGCTGGCCCCGAGGTTAAAAGGCGCGCTCGAACCGTATGCTTATTTAAACAGCAGCCAAGGCAGGAGGAATAAAAAGGTCTGCGGCTGTCATACTGTAGGTGGTAAATAAGCTACGTGAAGTGAGACGGTTAAGAAGAACAGTACAGGACCCGGGCGCATGCAAATTGAAAATATATTACGACGTAATAACTTCTATTTAAATTTTTGCGATGTCTCGTCGACACAGTAGAGCTCGTACGCTCGGGCTTCAAAAATAGAAATCTAGAAAAACTACCTGAGGTTTCTATGTAAATGTTACAGCAAGTTTTTTTTTTTGTTTGTTTTTTTTATGTTTCAACACAAATTTTATAGTAGGTCAAGCACCTAACTTCTTTATGCCTGAGGAGATACATACATTTACATCATTTGCCAGATGCCCTTATCCAGAGCAACTTACATTATCTCATTTTTTTATACAGCTGAGCAACTGAGGGTTAAGGGCCTTACTCAGGGGCCCAACAGTGGCATCTTGGTAGACCTGGGATCAAACTCACAACCTTCCAGTGGGTAGCCCAACACCTTAACCACTAGGCTACCACATACCACATACATTTCCAAGGAAATTAATATGAGGGAAAGAAAGAAAGAAAGAAAGAAAGAAAGAAAGAAAGAAAGAAAGAAAGAAAGAAAGAAAGAAAGAATAGCAGAAAAATCAATAGCACACTTGGAATATTTGAAATCTTAAAATAGTGTTTTGGGGCTTTTTTATTATTTTTTTTTGACTTTATTTTTTACTATATACAGTATAAAAAGAAGCTGAAAGGCAAATCGTAGTTTTTCTGTCATTGCGCTCGTTCTAACACGTTAAACACATTTTGTTTCTATAGCAACAGCTCCACATAATCTTAAATTGTTCTAATCTAGTGACAAACTTTTGAGTTTATGTGTTTTTATTTATCAAACAAACAACAAATCGATTCGGTGGCAAATTCATCCATTTGTTCAGTCAGTGTAGAAACATGACGAGCTGATTTTTTTTTTTTTTTGTCAGAATTCAAAAGGAACTTGTTGTAAGAGACTTGTGATGGTTTTTCAGCTGCTGTCTAACTTCAGTGATAACTTCCACATCTTGATGTGTAACTCTAAATAGATAAAAAGTTCAGTTGTGTACAAACCTTCTGCTCCTGTACATAAGATCATTATCTAGTGCTTGCTAATATTATGAATAGCAGCTATGCTAAAATTCTTCTCCATTTGCTTCTCTTTTTCTGCCCATTCCGAGGCATCCGGAGATTGTACTGTACTGTACCATCTCCAGTTGTGTTCCGCTTCATGAAGATTTCAGACCTTCAGTGAGACGACACCAACCCTGTGAGGATCCTGAGGTATCCAGAGATGTTCCAGCTCCAGTTGTTTTCCGCTTAATAAAGATTTCAGACCTTCTGTGAGAAGATGCCGACTCCATGTGGTGTTTGGGACAAAAACCTCCTATTAAATACACAATTATCAGACTGTATCTGACTGTAGAAAGGACATTATTCATAATAACACTCTCTGATGTTTATAATAATTTATAATCACACCCTCTAGTGTCACCCAAATGAGGATGAGGTTCACTTTTGAGTCTGGTTCCTCTCAAGGTTTCTTCCTCTTCCATCTAAGGGAGTTTTTCCTCACCACAGTCGCCTCAGTCACCTCAGACTTGTTCATTGGGGATAAATACAAACACATTTAAATATAAGTCTAATATTAATCTTAAACTTTTTGTACTTTATTTCTTATGTTCTGTAAAGCTGCTTTGAGACAATGTCCATTGTTAACAGCGCTATATAAATAAAATAAAATGTTCTTATTGAAGGACAAATAAATAATGAATAATAATAATAATAATAATAATAATAATAATAATAATAATAATAATAATAATAAAATTACATCTCCATCCAGAGTGTGTGTGATACGACCCTGTAAACACACACGCTCAGCTCTCACTGTTCATTACCTGCATTTTCTTAACTGGATGCTTTTTTATTTGTGGCGCATGTCAAGCTAAAGCATCATCGATCGTTTCTCATTATGTGTACAGCAAAAACCTATTTAGCTCAAGAGGCTCCACTTAGTTTAGCCGCGCCGGACGAGGCATCCGCCGATCCGTGCCTGAATCCTGATGTGTTATTATGATCCGTTTCCCTCCCATCGCTGTGACTCAGTAGCCTCAGCAGTTTATATCTCAGAGTACTGTACACAAACACACTGGGTTTTTACAGTCATACACAAACACACAGTCTTCTTATACAATCCCTTGAAACTTAGTCTCTTCATGATTTCTTGAGGTATTAAATATTATGGCAACGTCAAACAAATACCGTTATCACTAGATTATATCCTGATGTGAACTACCAAAAAGTCAGTCTCACTATCTTTAGGAGAAGCTTTTTTAAATATAGTGGGGGGCACATACTTTTGCATTCAACTGCAAAACATACTGTGGGAACCTTCCTTTTTACTGTATGTGCCATAAATGAGAAAACGATCATCAGGAGATCACAAATTCGATCCTATCTCTTCTTGTCCGCTGTCAATCGCAAAGACATGGACCAATCACGGATCCTGTCGGTTTATTTATGAGGAAGTGGGTGGAGCTTGCTTTCTGGGTTTCATGTGTCTCAGGAGAAGCTCTCGGTATCCTTGACCTTCCCTGGTTGAACCGTCTGCTTAAAACAACATTCAAATACAACATTCTCTTTATTCCCCCGGAATTTCATTCATTCATTCATTTTCTACCGCTTATCTGAACTACCTCGGGTCACGGGGAGCCTGTGCCTATCTCAGGCGTCATCGGGCATCAAGGCAGGATACACCCTGGACGGAGTGCCAACCCATCACAGGGCACACACACACACTCTCATTCACTCACGCAATCACACACTACGGACAATTTTTCCAGAGATGACCAGGGGAGGAAACCGGAGTACCCGGAGGAAACCCCTGAGGCACAGGGAGAACATGCAAACTCCACACACACAAGGCGGTGGCGGGAATCGAACCCCAAACCCTGGAGGTGTGAGGCGAACGTGCTAACCACTAAGCCACCGTGCCCCTCCCCCGGACTTTGTTTTAGTTTAAAATCCAGGCTGTCCTGTTTTAAAAATCTTTCACCAAATTGCGACGGATGAGTCACTAAAGTACCGTCAAGAGCCTGCTTACTTTAGTCATTCCTAAGAATAAATTCCCATGACTGTGTAAACAGTAGCTGAAGCTTTCCCATTTTATTGGAATAAGAGCGTGAGCGTGAAAGCCCGAAGACGTAAAAACCTTTCCGTTCCTCAAAACAACGTTAATTAACACCACACGTCGCTCATAAGACAGGTGTGTATGAACAGCACAGAACATTCCAGAGCATCTTTCTCAACACCGCTCGAGTGAGCTCCAGCCTCGATCTCTGGAGCAAGTAATCACAAGCTAACAGTTTGTATGACTTAGAAATGAACCGACATTGAAGACTTGTCCAGAACAGCTGAAATACTTGGCCGGAGTTCAGAACAAAAACGTGCCAAACCACGCTAAAAATATATACTGTGGGATAAAAGTTTGTTTGTGCATTAAAAATGGCATGTGCTAAAAAAAAATCTAAAAATAAAAAACTCACACGAAACTAGAGCACTGAATATATTAATCTAAAACGATCACTGAAAAAAAAAAAGTTTTGTAAAGTAAACTTCAGAGATGGATAAACTTTTAAAGGTATTCTTTTGCTTTTGAATCAGAACACTGCAAATAGTAATAATAATAATAATAATAATAATAATAATAATAATAATAATAATAATAATAACAACAAATAAAAAATATCTCAGTTCAACATTGTTTGTCTAATCGAACATTGGGTTATGTGTATTTTATTTTGGAGCTCAAATTAGTTTAAAAAATAGACACAGGTTGATTTTTGTCCAATGAAATATTCCCATTGTTTGTTTGTTTTTTTTTCTAACATTTTTCCAACTTTTTTTTTGTTGATGTTAAACAAAATTCCACAACGGGTTCATGGTGCATGTTTGAAAAGGAAATAAGCTAATTGGAGGACTATTTGAGCTCAAATATTGCCCCTTGTTTTTGGGTTTCGTTCCAATAAAGCAATTATTGGATTTGTCGGAACCCAAACAGAGGGCTGGCAGCATGCGTTTGAGTCAGGTAAATATCCGAGGTCACAATTTTTTGAGAGAGATTTGCAACAGATTGAAAAAAACTGGACAGGTTTGCTTTGAAAATTGAGAATATTGAAAAAAAATTTATTCAAAAATATGGTTAAATATATTGTGTCGAGGTGGGCATGCTGGCTTACTGGTTAGCACGTTCGCCTCACACCTCCAGGGTCGGGGGTTCGATTCCCGCCTCCGCCTTGTGTGTGTGGAGTTTGCATGTTCTCCCCGTGCCTTGGGGGTTTCCTCCGGGTACTCCGGTTTCCTCCCCCGGTCCAAAGACATGCATGGTAGGTTGATTGGCATCTCTGGAAAATTGTCCGTACTGTGTAATTGCGTGAGTGAATGAGAGTGTGTGTGTGCCCTGCGATGGGTTGGCACTCCATCCAGGGTGTATCCTGCCTTGATGCCCGATGACACCTGAGATCGGCACAGGCTCCCCGTGACCCGAGGTAGTTCGGATAAGCGGTAGAAAACGGGTGAATGAATGAATATTGTGTCGATAGAAACGTACAGATATTAAAACTGTCTGGAATAATACGGTGCATATTTTCCAGGTTGATCCACAAGGTTCTTCTTCGATTATGATTCTGCTCTTCGAAGTGAAGCTGCAAAAATATTTGGTATTTCAATGAATTGGAATGAATTAACGATCGTGACGTGACACTGAGTGAAATACGAAACGGAAACGACGTCTTTCAACTCACTGAATGTGAGGATTAGTGAGTATTTGTGTTATAATATGCAATAAAGCATGATCCGAGCAGATTTATTAAAATATTGGTCAGCAATGTTAAAAAAACGCTTGAAAATTGGTAAAAAAAAAAAAAAGACCAATCTGTAAGAGCTCGAGTGTAAATTCAGTATTTATACGCTCTAATAAATAAATTCATCTGACCATGTTGTTGTCGTTGTTGTTTTTTTTCATCATAGTTGCTATCAAGAGCTATTCCATCACCAGCCTGTCATTTTCCTCTTACCATGAAGTTAATAATCCTTGCGTGTTAAGCAAAGATTTCCAGCACCACGTCACTACCGATGAAATAGACAATTCTTTAACTCCTTTAGATCACAGGAATTAGCTGTTACTCTAGAAATGTACATTTTTAGCATTTGGCAGACACCTTATCAAGAGCGACTGACATCTTATCTCATTTTATACAACTGAGTAATTGAGGGTTAAGGGGCCTTGATCAAGGGCCCAGCAATGGCAGCTTGGTGGACCTGGGATTTAAACTCGCAACTGTCCAAGTGGTCGTCTTTAATCACTAAGCTACCACATCCTTACATGAAAAAGATAAGATAAGATAAGATAAGATAAGATAAGATAAGATAAGATAAGATAAGATACTTGACTAAAATATGACATAAATCTGTGGTTGGTCTCAACTGTGGTAGAAATTTCTGGAAAACTGTTTGTATGCACGCTCCAGAATGTGAAGTGTAACTATAAATGGATAAAAAGTCACATCAGATCATGGTTTAATTAGTGGAAATGCTATAAAATACTTTTTTATAGAGATAAATAGTGAATATTTGTATGACATGGTTCATTTTCTCGTAACCTTTTCTGTTTTATTTCTTATTTAAGAGTTATTGAAGATTTTCTTCCTTGTTATTCGATCGTTCATACGTATTCATTATAACGTCTGTATCTCTCTCTCTCTCTCTCTCTCTCTCTCTCTCCTTCTACCTGTTCTACTGGATGCATATATTGTATGACCATAAATTTGGAGCATATACTGTTTTATACCTCATTTCCTTTCAGTTATTCAATCAAATGCTTTAAACACAGAACCTTCTGAAACCAAACACCAAAGCTCTTATACTGTATACCATCAGCGAATCCTTACTCTTTACACACACACACACACACACACACACACACACACACTTTATGAAATGTTCTACCTGATGAGGTTTGGTGTCAAGTAGAGTGTTCAGGAATACGAGCTCCGTTCCCTGACCTCATTTATAAGATATTCACCGATTTATAATAATCCCTATGAATTGTTCATGAGATGAGGTTTGGGGTGCAGGAAGGAGGAGGGAGGAGGGATGAGGAAGATTAAGGGGCTACGCGGACCGCAGCTACTGTGTTCACTCCGTACAGCAGTCCCTCGGGACGCTCCAGATCGGCACTCCTTTCCATTCAGAAACAGAAGGAAAGCTGGAGTTGTGCTGTTAACGCCAGGTTCAATAAGCGCGCCGCTGGGAGGGGCTAATCGCCGCACGCTCGTCCGTTGATCGCGAATGACAGCAGGCTAATAGGCTACATCTGGGAGAGATCGGATCAGAGGAGAAAACATTTCATAATGGCAAGAGGCCAACATGTTTTAGGGAAGGAAAAAAAACCCAGATAACGTAGAATAACAAATACACAGGTGGCCCGTGCGAAAACATTAAATAAGAACATCAGTGTTGTGTTACGCTAAACGGAGAGCTGTTAGTAACACGATGGGAAAATATGGCTTGGATTTGATCAGGGATTTTTGAGATTAATAATATAGTATATATTTTTTTTAACATTTTAACATTTTTCACAGCTAAAAAAATAAAAGACACAAGAATCCTATTAGAAGTTAAACCCAGTAATAAATCCATACTCTTTATTTCTGATTGATTCATAATGAGATAACAGAACACAAAGGAAAACAAATAAAAATCATATATATACTATATACATATATTTATAAAATATATATAAATATATCTAAAATATTTGATGAAAAAAATGATGAAGTGTAAAATTTGCTCTCTGCATGGTTTTTTTTCTATTTCATTTCCCTTTCTTGATTAATAATATAATGTTGGATTTAAAATGTGACGTAATTCTGACCAAAGTAAATAAATAACTACATGATAAAATAAATAAGGGACAGAAATGTCCATTTAAATCCAAAAAAAATTTAAAACTATTAAAAAATATTTTGTGTTTTGTTTTTTTTCACACACTGGATAGATGTATATATTTTTTTAAATTAACACTATTAGAAATATCAATTCATATGAGTGCATCTTAGATTCAAATAGTTTCTTTTTATCTTTTCTTATCGACCCAAAATGATCCGAAACACAGATCATCTAATAACAATGCATAATTTCTTACTGTATTGTAATGCGTGTAAAATACGGCTGGGTCTCAAACGGTCATTTTTAGGGCAGTTTTCCGAGACAGAAGGATCCAGCGGAGAGACAGAGGATACTTTTGTTTTTTTACTGCAGAGATGTTTTACACAGCCTACTGCTGCACCCTACAGTTAGAAAAGCCCTAGTTCACTTTTACGCACTTCTCCATTCCTGCTCTCTCTCTCTCTCTCTTTCTCTCTCTCTCTCTCTCTCTCCCTCTCTCTCTCTCTCTCTCTCTCACTCACACACACACACACACACACACACACACTCACTCCCTTGTTCTCACTTTTTCCCTCTCCAATTCCACGACACCTCCAACCCTTTCATTCTCTTTCCGCCCACCTACCCTATCTGTTACTATTACTACTACAACCTCTCTCTCTCTCTCTCTCTCTCTTCACCCCCAAAATGTTCATATCCCCCTTTCCTCGGAACTGGACATCTGACTCAATTTCAAACCCACAATCATACTTCAAAAGTAAATAGCAGTGGAGAGAAAGGCGTTCATTATTCACGGCTAGTCCTCGCATTCAGGGAACATGACCATTGTGAGTGTAATCCTAATAAGTTTTGGGGCCTAATGATCTTTCTAAAACAGTCGATCTGTTGAATTTGAATATGTCGTACAAGATAATAACCGAGTTCTTCTCTAGTTCCCTTTTGTGTGAGCGTTAAAGCAATCACCTTAATATGGCACAAGCAACCGCCTAGTCTTTCTCTCCCTAAATGAATGCGTGCTGTGCGGTTTTAGAGCGTAATTGCTGGGTGTTTGGCACAGATGAGAACTGGTGGAGCGCCTGTTGGTCCTGCATTCATTACAGGCGCGGCGAGCTGCGTGCTTCAGAGCGACTGGGAGCGCGGGCGACTGCAGTGTAGCTTCAGTGCAGGCGACGCTGACCCCGGCATATGGCTCTCGCCTGGCGCGTTCCACACAGAGACGGCCTCCGACAAGTGCAAAAGAATCCCAAAATATGGCTTTGAGACGCCTGCCAAAATCGACATGTACCTCAATTAACCCTTCACATAGAGTTTTTTTTTTAAAGTCTTTCTTTTCTTTTCTGCTTTTCTTTCTTTCTAATTCTGGTTTAATAGACTTGAAGGCAATTAACACATCCTCACACTATTTTGATTGGCAGAACATTGACCAATAGTTAATTATTTTCTAGGAGTTGTTCTTTTTTTAAATTTTTTAACAAACGCATGCAGAATTAAATACACATACTGTTCTGGACACACACTTAAATCCTAATTCTGCACAAGCAAAAATACATAAAGAAACACGTGCACAGACGTACACAGAGTAGACATTTATGATCGTGTTGTCTGTCTGTCTCTAGGCCTAAGTGCAAAGCTTTACATCCCCTTATGGTTTCTGTATGGTAAAAAAAAATCCCCCTCTATTATAAAGATGTTATGAAGGCAGGTGTAAACTTTTAGAGTTTGGGGGTATACAAACTTTTACACTCAACATCAATAAGAATCAATATGAATCAACGAATCAATAAGTCAGTGAATCTATCTATCTATCTATCTATCTATCTATCTATCTATCTATCTATCTATCTATCTATCTCTGAGAGTGCAAGTTTGCCTCTCCATGTGTTCTCTATGTTGGAAAAAAAATAAAAACGTGCCTCTGTTTTCCAAATTATCCGCAAAATGGGTGTACACACTTTTGCTGTCTGTGAGTCTGTCCACGATGAAATGCCAAAAAGTTTGAAACCCACGTTTTCTGTTTGGTAGATAAAATTTAATACAAAAAAGTGGCACAATGCACAATGTATCTACATAGACTAATTTTAGTTGGTGGCTATATACAGTATGTGAATGAGACATGCATTAAGGCCTTACGGCGTGTATAGAGCTCATTGTAGCACAGATTGCAGTGTTGACAGTGTATCTGGGCTTGTGTGTGAGATTCGTGACTCTCTGTGCTTTTTGGCTGTGCGAGACTCAGTCTGGAATAATGTGATCTGTGCTCAGTCAATTTGTGCACAGACATATGGGACAGTAGCATTAAAGAGTAATAATGCAGCACGCACACACACACAGACGCGTGCACGCACACACACACATACTCTAGAGTGAATCAATACAGTAGCAGTGTTTCGTAAGCTTGCGATGAGGGATAATTTGTGGTCAGCGTTGGCAAATCCTTTTAGGAGAAAGTCATTAATGTATGCTGAAAAAGTCAGAGATCTCCTGTACTGATTTGCATATTCATTACATCATCATGATCATTTGAATATTAATGTGTTACATGAAAAAGGAAGATTTTTGGAAACAATTATGATCAGCCACTAAGAACAGTAATCAGTGGGGGAATCAGTAAATGGCTTTGGGAAACAATGGTGATCAGCAATTGGTTGATGGGTAAGACAGATCAGTAACTGGTTGTTGGGAACAATGATAAACAGTGAAAATTGGTGATCGGTGTTCTTTTGAAACAATAGTGATCAGTGATTTGTTATTGGGAAGAATGCGTATTAGTGATTGGATTGGTCTTTGGGAACAGTGCAACGATTGTTATTGTATATATACCATGGTGATCACAGATTGTTTTTTTTTGGGAACAATGATGATCAGTGATTAGTCCCTGGGTACAATGGTGATTGGTTGATTGAAACAAAGGTGATCAGTGGTTGGTCCTTCAGAGCAATGAAGAACTGTGATTGGTCATTGTTCCCAATTCTGATTGGTGCTCGGTTGTTTGTGTCTTTGGGTCCAGTGGTGATTAGTGATTTGTTGTCATGCACAAGAGTGATCTGTGATGGTCTCTGAGATCAATAATAATCAGTCATTTGTTGTTGTGTACACTGGTAATCAGTGATTAGTCCTTGGAACGTCGCTAATGTCTGCTCCGAAACTTTGCTAAATTTGTAGCTAGACACTTTTTTTTTTTTTTTAATTAAAACTTAACTTCGTAAAAAAAAGAATAATAAATAAATAAATAAATAAATAAAACAAACAAAAAAAAAAAAACAGTAAATAATTCAGTACAATTCTGGAGTACATTTAATTCTTTATTTATTATAACTTCTTTTTTTTTGCTCCTGCCAAAGTTCCTTAAGTAAAATCACTTAGCGTGTGATGGCTCTTATCAGAGCTCGCGTTTCTCACAGCCATAATCAGCTCCATCAAAGCTAAATTCTCCTCCGAAATAAATCACAGTCAATCAGATATCCAGCCTGTCTCTCTCTCTCTCTCTCTCTCTCTCTCTCTCTCTCTCTCTCTCTTTCTCTCTCTCTCCCCTCTTTATCTCTTTCTCTCTCTCTCTGCTGCCGGCTTTGAGGGAAGTCATGGAGCTGGTGAGTGTGAGTGTGTGAATGTGCATGCCTGCATTATCAGCACGTCGAGCCTCGCCTCGCCTCGCCTGCCTTTTATGCACTAATCGTCCCTCCTCCTTGAGACCGTTTGTTTTTTGAGTCTCTCAAAAAAAAAGCACTTTATGGGAAACCAAGGCGAAAGGCAACAAACGTCGGCGATGTTTTTCACAAATGGAAATGGTTTCATTGACAGTCGTCCAAGAAATTCTGTGTGTTTTAAAATCCTGAAAGGGTTAGAAAAGATATTTGGTTTTAGACCACAGCGTTGTTGAAGTCTCACTTCTGATTGGTCAGAAGGTCCTCACTTATTTTTCTGTATTATAATAGCAGATCTTATAGTAGTTTAGTGCTCTAGGTCTTGGGGTGTGTACTTGTGTGTGTGTGAGTGTGTGTGAGAGAGTGTGTGTGTGTGTTAATTCTAGAGGTCAGGGCTTCAAAGTGAACATCTGGCCACTGAATCTACGAGTTGTTATAAAGCCATAACAGAAATTGATGATTTGCCATATTTGCAGAAGAGCTGCTGTCTATTACACAGAACTCATCTCAGTCTCTCACTCACTGTCATTTTCTATTTGTCTTTCTAGTTGTCTATGACTCTGTCTCTAGTGTGTGTATATACTGTATATATATGGGGGCACGGTGGCTTAGTGGTTAGCACGTTCACCTCACACCTCCAGGGTTGGTGGTTTGATTCCCGCCTCCACCTTGTGTGTGTGGAGTTTGCATGTTCTCCCCGTGCCTCGGGGGTTTCCTCCGGGTACTCCGGTTTCCTCCCCGTTCCAAAGACATGCATGGTAGGTTGATTGGCATCTCTGGAAAATTGTCCGTAGTGTGTGATTGTGTGAGTGAATGAGAGAGTGTGTGTGTGTGCCCTGCGATGGGTTGGCACTCTGTCCAGGGTGTATCCTGCCTTGATGCCCGATGACGCCTGAGATAGGCACAGGCTAAGCGGTGAGTGAAAATGAGTGAGAGTGAGAGTGAGATATATATATATATATATATATATATATATATATATATATATATATATATATATATATATGCATACACACAATTATAAGAAACATCTGTGCATTTCTCTCTCTCTCTCTCTCTCTCTCTCCCAGTCAGCTAACTTTGGCTATATCTGCCTCTGTCTGTCTGTCCGTCTAACTATATATAATATCTCTATCTCCGTCTCTCCTTTTCTCTTCCTGTATCTGTCTCTTTAGCTCTTGGATCACTCTATCCCTGTCTCTGTCTGTCTGTTTTCTTCTCCATCTGTTTGTCTTCCTAGTTTGTCTTAAAGTTTATTTTAATGCTTCAGTTTTGTTTCTCTCTCTCACTCAGCCAAACTTTGTCTATGTCTGTCTGTCTGTCTGTCTGCCCAGTCTGTCTGTCTGTCTGTCTGTCTGTTTCAGTGGATCAAACACTAACCATATTATGCAAATTAAGTAAACATATCTTTTCTCATCCTCAAGGGGGAGTCTGTTGTCCTGTAATAATGTCCTTTCATTAGTGCCATTTTTATCTAATTCATCACTTACTCACACCCACACACACACACACACACACACACACACACACACACACATACATGTTTCCCACATGCCATGTCCAAGCGGAGACAGAAATGAGTGTGTTTCACTCTTGCATGTCCGGCCCTTCTGCCCGTCCCTAGATCCAGAGATGATTTCATGTTCGAGAGATCTGGAAGCAGCTGCCGTTCCCATCGCGTCGGCTCACTGCATGTTTCTGTTCGAGAAACTCGAGCTGTCCTCCACCTGGGCCTCCACATGGACAGGTGGCACCTCGGACTCGCACCAGCGTGTGTGTGTGTGTGTGTGTGTGTAGGGGACTGTGTGAAATTGTGTCCGTGCTTTCATCTTCACTTGCCCCGTGTATGCATTTGTGTGTTCATGTGTGTTTGTGTGTGTGTGTGTGTGTGTGTGTGTGTGTGTGTGTGTGTGTGTGAAAGCGAGAGGCTGTTTTTTGGACATATTAACACCTGTCGTGCTAAAATTTGTGTTGCTGGGATTCTGAGCCGCCCCCGGGGACGAGAGCGTGCCAATGAGTGTAAGCAGCCTGAGAAACATGCAGACAATCTCATTCTGTCTTTCTCTTTCTTTCTCTCTATTCCCATCTATCAACCTGTCTGTCTTTGTCCCTCTATACCAATCTGTCTCTTTCTCTGTCCCACTCTATCTGCTTGTCTTTCTCTGTCCCCTTTATTAGTCTGTCTCTCTTTGTCTAGATCTATCTATCTGTCTGCTGCTCTCTCTTTATCTGTCTGCATGTCTGTCTCTCTATACGTCTGTCTCTCTCACTGTCCCCATCCCTCTAATTCCTACACAACCTGCATGTCTCTGTTAAACATCTTCTCTCAGTCTGTCTCTCTATCACTATATCTACCAACCTCTGTCTGTCTGTCTAACTGTCTGTTCCAATTTCTCTTTATTCTTTCAGTCTGTCACCAACTATTTGTCATTTCTTTATCTATTCCTGTCTTTTCACTATTGTTGTCTCTCTTGCTGTTTACCTTGATATAATGATACATACCTTGATGTAATGTCAGTCTGTCTGTTTGTCTGTATCATCCTCTGTCTGTCTGTATGTCTGTCTGTTTGTACCATTATCCGTCTATCTGTCTGTCTGCCTGTCTGCACCATCCTCTGTCTGTCTGTCTGTCTGTCTGTCTTTATCATCCCCTGTATGTCATCCTGTCTGTCTGCACCATCTTCTGTCTGTCTGTACCATCCTCTGTTAGTCTGTAAAATCCTGTGTCTGTACCACCATCTGTCTGTCTGCCTGCCTGTCTGTCTGTTTGTATCGTCGTCTGTCTGTCTGTCTGTACCATCCTCCTTCTGCACCATCATTTGTCTGTCTGTGTGTTCCATCCTCTGTCTGTATCATCAACCGTCAATCTGTCTCAATGTCTGTCTGTATCTTTGTCTGTCTAGCAGCCTGCTTGCCTCAGTGTCTGCCTGCACCACCCTCTGTCTGTCTATCTGTCTGTCTGTCTGCCTTTCTGTTTGTCTTTTATAAGTGTTTCTGTCTGTCTGTCTGTCTGTCTGTCTGATTCAAACTGTATTGTATTTCCATATTCAGATCTATGTGGATCTCTCTCTCTCTCTCTCTCTCTCTCTCTCTCTCTCTCTCTCTCTTTCTCTCTCTCCTTAACTCTCTGCATCATTGTGTCTTTATCCCTGTCTGTCTGTCTGTCTGTCTCACATGATAGCTGTCTCATTTATTATTATCATCAAACTGTATGGTAACGTCTTTGCTATACATCGATTAACACGTCACTTTGTTTTTACTTTAAGTATTAAATATTTAGGATTTATTACTTTTGACAGTAAAATTAAAATTAAATTAGCAATAACTGTATGTTTATAATGCTTTATTTATTCCTTCTTTCAAGGTATATTTAATTATTTTCCTTTTTCTGTACTTTCATGATTTTCACCTACTGGCCATTTTGATACATATATATATATATATATATATATATATATATATATATATATATATATATATATATTTTTTTTAAACAGTGTATAATAACTCTCTCAGGAGGAGGTTAAGGAGCTAATTAATTAGCCAATCGTGTTGCTAATTAAGAATAATGACCCTAATTTCAGTTGACAAAGATCCTTATTGCACAATAGGGCCATGAGATTATTTATTCATCTATGAAGTTCACAGTTTTCAGACTTTATTTTCATTCTATGGCCTGTTTATTTCTGTCTATTAAGGTACTAGGTTTATGTAACATGGAAATGCTTGAGATTTTAACGCACATTATTTCTCTTTAATACCATCAAACCACGTTTTTGCACTCAAATGTAACATAAAATGTAATTAAAGGATTAAAAAATAAAATGAAGGATTATTTTATTCTACTATATTTAAAAAAAATTACTTTTAATGCTCATGAACATCCCCCAAAAAATGCATCTTTTCAACGCTTCATCAATCCTTTACTTCCTTTTGAAGTGGTGAAAAATGGAAAGTTAGACCTTGACTTCTAGAGTTAAAAATACAAGGCACTGAAAATGAAGACTCCTTTCCAGTTAAAAAAATAAAAACGTTTCTACAATTGATTTTTAGATTTCCAATCTTCCAAAGGATTTTAAGATCAAAAGTCTTTTTATCTGCTGTTAGAGGAAATGACTCATCTGACCGACCAGGGTCTAGAACTTAAAATGATCTTAAAATATTGTAGTGCAGTAAAAATCTATACATTTTTAAAATCCAATCTTCCAATTTTCATTTGTTTCATCAAAAAGCAAAAGTAAAATACAAGATGAAATTTTTCTTCACTATTAAACGTCAAACTCTACTTATTTCCTGTAGGCAGTAAAGAGGATAACTCGTATATGCAAACCCGAGTGTAGTCCCAGGAGTGTGTTTATTAGTTCAATATGAGTTGTTGGACCTTTAAATAAAATATAACATCTGAATGGAGTATCTATGGAGATAATTCAGTGTCAGAGTAAAATAAAATAAATAAAATAAAATAAATAAGTAAGTAAGTAAGTAAATCAATAAATAAATAAATTACAATCACATTTATAATAAGTCTAATATTAATCTTGAATTCTTGTATTATAGTAATCTTTGTATAATATTACACGTTTTTGTATTATGTTTCTTATGTTCCATAAAGCTGTCCAATGTCCATTGTTAAAAGCTCTATGCAAATAAATTTGAATTGAATTAAATATTGTTTTTTTTATTAGTGACATGAGTAAAATATTTCACACTAAAAAATGTATTTATTTATTTATTTATTTATTTATTTAATTCTATTTTATTTTATTTTATTTTTATGTACAAATCATATCAGGGTCTATAGTTATCATATTATTGTATTGTAGTTCATCCTTTTTCCAGTACAATGTTACATTTCATAGACATTTCTTTTATACATTCAGAAATATCCCGAGTGAAATATTGTATTTTATTTGAACAAATATTTTACTCTTTTTTTGTTTACGTAATGGAGAATAATATCATTTCCCGCACGACGTGCTCCAGTACAAATCCACTAAAACTCCTACGCGTACTAGTTTGCTGTATTCCGAGAGCCATGACACTGTCAACACCGAAGGAAAAAGAAACAATAATGATCAAATAGCGAAATTGTTCCTCCATGCTGCGTGTCTGTACCCTATGCTGAGCATGGCCATAAATATTTAAGTATTTGGCCCAGCAAAATGATGAATAATATTTGTGGAATTTGCATTCAAGTGTTAAATTAAAAATTAATTACTCCGATGCATAAAGGAACAATATAACTTTGAAGCCTCCAAGATGGCAAACGTTAATTATTTCCAATTAGGAGCCAAATATCTTCAGAGATGTTTCAGACCTCTTAATGGCGTGGGATGAACTGGGGAAAGAAGAAAGAACTCTTTGTTGGTTTTCGAGTTCATAAAACCATAATACCACGTCATATCTGGAGCCCGTGAGCCAGGCAATTAAAATGCATTATCTGCTGCTGTATATTAGAATATGGAGCAAAACCAGCAAATCAATTAAATTCAGATTTAACTGGAACACAGAAACAGTGTTCTCTGCTCTCATTTTTTCTTCTCTGAGTCCATAGGGTTTGTCCTTGCAGCCTGCTAGAACATAATATTGTGATGGCCAATTTTTTGAAGCCGTTTTATTACACGAACCTCCAAATGAAATTACGTCAGTTGTTTCTGTAAGCTATGCGCTCAGAAAGCGTACGTGCCTTAAGGAACGATAACTCTAAGATATCTCCTCTCTCTATTGAATAATCGTTACTCGATTATTTCGATCGTTGTATTATCTTTCACTGCTGTACTGTACAAAGCACACTCGAGCCTCCAACTGTTCATTCGAACATCCGTAAAACTCACTTTCTCCTTTATCCCGATGAAATCTGGCCTGATTTGTGACTGAATCTCCGAAGGTGTGCGATGTGTGTACAGGCGTAACCCGCCGGCCTCACGCTTTAGACAAAGAAGACGTAATCTCAAAGGCAAATCTTCCGGTCCAGGTTTAAATCCGTGCATCATCTGGCAGATTAACAGGCACAATCCTGCTCCTGAGTGGAATTATCAGTAAACACCGCTTCAGCAGATTGGATTTGTGATATTCAACAAATACCTTTTCCCTAATCTGTCAGTCTGAAAGCTACAGACTTGCACTGAAACGGGTTTTCGGTATGGTTGCTAATATCATATTCAGATACTAGCTAAGCAAGCACGATGAGGATCGAATACTAAACTTCAGATCTATGTTACCAGGCCCGGCTCCAGATATGAGAGGAAAGGTGGGCCAAGTGATATTCCAGGTGGGCCGGTCAGATTGGGGGGGGTTCTTTAATGCTTTAATCTCTCATGTCTATAGTTTTAATACCATATATTTAAGACAATTGTTAGGGTTGTTTGTTATTGTTGTGTTTGTGTTTTCTTAATTTTTAATATATTTTTGTACATATTTTGGAACTATTTAGTAACTTTATATATATATAAAGGGTTAACATGTTTATTTTTACATTCTCTCTTTTTGCATTTGTAATATTTTTTTGACCCCTTAACAAATCTTGTATCAATTAAGTAACTTTAGATTTGATAAATAGGGGCAATAGGCACATCCGTTTACCTCAAAGGTTGCGTGAATGTGAATGAATGAAGTCTGTCTGTCTGTCTAGGAGGGGAAAAAAGGGGGTTGGGCAGAAATTAGAAAATAATGTATCTCGAGTTGAATTGAATATCGCACCAATTTTGTGATTGGCTGTTATGTGGTGTGGGGCCAGGGTGGGCCAAGCCTCTGATTGGGTGGGCCAGGCCCACTCTGGCCCCCCATGAAGCCGGGCCTGTATGTTACGTTGAAATTTTACATTATTACACACACATTGCCTGTTTTAAGGACTAAAATCTTAATGTGTGCAATTATAACTGTTGGTTTAGCGGATAAGTGATTGGTCAGGACCTTCTTCAAATCATCGAAGTATGTTCTTTACAGGAGAGAACATAGAATTAGAGAATTAGAACATAAAAAAAGATAAAAAATCCAAAGTGAAGTTGGCAGCATTTGTATCTCCACTATATCATGTTGAGCTAAGTTTCAACGAATAAGGTACGAAGAGCTAGCTAGCTATATATTTATAAATGCACGTACAGTAATCATATTTAGAAAGTTTTCACAATATTTACCAATACTAAAAATTATAATATTGACCACTGCCACAACTCCACGAATTCATATTTTTTGGTTTGAGCTATCTCCATTTTAATGATTGAGTCTATGGAGATTCAGTGTTTTGAAAGGTCCTCTAATCGTCAAGCCAGTCTTTCCATGTAGCCTGTCGGAGTACGGCATAAAATACAAACTGTATTGTCCTGGATCAAGTGCTATTTTATTAGCTGATGAATAGGTTTGGAAGGGTTAGGCTTTCTCTGATGCTTGTACTCTAAAAATATGTCACTCTCAGATTAAAAAAAAAAAGATTTCCATATCCTAAATTAAGAGGCCAGAAAATCGACTCGATTTTGACGAAAACCCTCAAATTTCCCCTTGTGAATTATTGCCGTAACTTTTGGTTTAATGGATGGCAATAAATGACCAATTCAGTGTTCACAGCTGACTTTAGACTAAGCAGTGATTATATCACTGACTAACCACTGCTTTCAATCAGTGAGCCCTGCTTATGGAACCCTGTTAAAACCAATCAGGTGGTGAAAGGTGGCGACAGACGGCAGTTAAAGCCAATCAGGTGGTAATGTGCAGCCGCAGATGAGGCCTGTGTGACAGATGGCGGAATGACCTGGAAAACCTGCCCTGCTTTTCCCTGTGATCCGTCTGCAGCTGACAGGTATTATTTCATAAACTCTCGTCTAACAGGGATCACGGGAGCTCCCGGTGCATTAATCCGCCGCTGAAGCCAGCCATGTAACGCTAGTGTCGCAGCAAATCTGTCGCCCCATCACTGGCACAGGGGGAAAGTGCTTTTTGATGAAGTTGCTCATGAATTTTAATCTAACCTGTCGGGTGAACATGATGTATGGTCTCATGGCTCATTCATGTTTTAAGGAGATCACCTTATAAAAAAATGAAGGATTTTTTTTATTCTACCTGAAGTAGGGCAACTACTGATATTTTTAGAGGATTTGGATAAGCAGATAAAGGTACAAATGCTAAAGGATCTCAGACACATGAGTAGATGTGATGAAATTCTTTAAAAGCTCAACATTTTTATATGGAGTTTTATTCTATTTATAAGTTTGAAATCATATAGAATTATAACATATACATGAGTGCAAGATCATATAGATAAACTGCTTATGAAATAAAATGAAATGAAGCAGGTGACCACTGAGGTATAACATGTATGCAGTTGTTTCGTCTTTGCCGTTAAAGTCAGCTTCGATCTTCTAGGAAGGCTTTCCGCTAGATTTTGGAGTGTGTCTGTGTGGATTTGCCCATTCAGCCACAAGGGCTTTAGTGAGATCAGACACTGATGTTGCGCAAGGTAGCCTGGTGGGAACTTGCTCTTCCAATTTATCCCAAAGTGAGGCTGAAGTCATGGGTCTGTAAAGGCCTTTGGAAAACGATGACTTCATGGATTTACCTTTGTGCACAGGGACATTTCCATGCAGGAACATGTTTTGGCTCAGACCCTTACTGTAGTTCCAGTGAAGGGATATCTGAACGTTAGAGCAAACAAAAACATCCTAAACAACTTTCAACTTTGTTACAACAGCGTGGCGAAGACCCAAAGATATTTTTTGTCCTGGCATTTATAGGGTGGTTTGACGTACCATTTGGACCCTTGAGTCCTAGTCCAGAACTTGTTAACAGGCTAGAAACACCTTTAAAAGACATATATGAGTTTCTACTAAAATATGATCCCATCTGTTCTGGCCTAAAATTCACTCATACAGTATGTCATACTTCTCTCACTCATTCTTTCTCTTTCTGGCCAAACATGTTTGAGTGGATCTTCTCTAAAAGCAGCAGTACTGACCTACCAGGCCATGACTCCTTTTAACCTCGTCTCAGCTATCCTCTTTTCTGATTCTCTTACTCTCCTTCCTTCTTTCTCTTGCAATCCTTACGTCCCTCAAAGAACCACTTAACCAGGGACATTTCCTGGAGATGCTTAATCCTCTTTCAAAGAGTTGGGAAATGTAATCATTTCCAAGATAGGCTACACTTTCAGGGACCATTGGCAAGAGCCATTCGGATTCATTAGACTCAGACCTCCATAAACGGCCATGATAATTCGACGGATGACTGTAAGAGGAGAAGAGCGCTCGAGTGCCTTGGTAATTAATGCCGTATGCCATCAGAGTGTTAGGTGACTAATTTTTTTTCCCTTTCTCTAACTTTCTGGCCATCATTGGGCAGAAATGAGAAACACATTACAGTTTCCATTAATTGATTTATGCTGTTTTAAAATGGAGGTCTCATAGAGAAAGAGGGATTAGCCGCACTCTTGGGCCAATTAGGCGAGCCGAGGCCTCTCATGGCCGCCTGCGCATGCATCTCAATCAATGGCAATGCCCACAGGTGAACTGCCAAGTCTGAAACGCTCGCGCCAACCCTTGCATTCTAACAGGCAAACTAATGCTATTCAGCCATGGAAACAACCCAACAGTCTTTAAACCACAGAACCAATTTAAGATAAATATCATCATCTTAAATTTCTCTGTTAGGTATTAGAACAGGGTGCAATGAAAACAATTAAAATGCCAAGTATCTCCCAGAACCCCAAGCTTATTTGAAATAGAGACAGAGGACGAAAAGTATATTCAGACGAATCCCGATGACTTTTGTCAAACTTGCCATTCATTGTTTGCTTTCCTGTCTTCAGAGAGTTACTCAGCATGAGCTGCGAAGACTTGGGAGTGCGCACTTCAAACATTTCAAGCAGCGCGGCCAATAATATGCAAACGTGTGCCCCGGCCTCTTTACAAAATAATGGATTCCAATGCAAATCCAATGACCTTTAATTATGGTATAATTCTGTCGACGATCATAACCTGGAGCGCCATGACTAAATTTTACAATTAGCCCGTTTAACCTGCCATATGACGGTGACCTTTCGCCGAGCACTCAACGAGACCGGCTCAACGTTAACACGGGTGACATCTGTTCTGGAACAGCATCCTCTCCCCCTCCTCCACTCGTCCCGGAGGCTTTTTGGATGACTTCGGCACCAGCGACACCCTGGCAGATAAGTCTGAGGAGAAAAGCTGGCTGACATGGTGATGGAATTGAAATGCAAGTTTTGCACTTAACTGACAATCTGCCCTGGCTCTCAGGCCCGAGCGCACAAAACTGTCACTCTTTTAATCAGGGAGGAATTTTTTTTTTTTTTAAATATCTAAATTATTTTATTTATTTAAATTACATTTTTTTTTTTTACAAGATTATGTAATATTTAATGATTAAGATGCTAATTATCACTAATGACTAATAATTTTTGGGACTGCTTATTGTTTCATGTACTGTAGAATTTCTCATTGTAAACCTCAGGAAAAGCACGTTTATGTCTATAAATTTGTATCTTGGCTCTTTCCCGCGCACAAATTCCTCATTTTCCCATTTGACCTCGAAAGTCTCATTATCGAGCTGTTTTGATTAGAGAGGTGAGAGCGCCTCTCTCTTGTTTTTATGTGTGAGCTGTTTCTGAACAGCCACTTTAACATCTGCACTCGGTTGCAATGCTAACGCTCGGCTAATAACAGTGTGCGTTCACCATGTCCGGAGCCAAGAGGCACAGCTGAGCAATGTCAGGCAGACTCGCATGCCGCCTCTAAGCATTATTGATTCTGGATGTGGCACTTTTGTACGGCCCCAAGCTGTTCACTCTAAAGAAACAGCGTTAGCAGTGTAGCGTGTGACGTCCAATTGCTATCTCTGTCATCAGCACCACAATGGACACGATTTGTTGAGAGTAATCAAAAACCTCGGATGAATCTTGTTGTCTATGAGGAAAATGGGAGGAAAACACACACATACCTTTAAACAGATGGTCTTCACTTCAACACAACTCTTCAGTTATCCCCAATCCATACAGTATATACCTGTTTAATCTGTTGTAAACCTACTGTATGTGGTTGCTTTTTTTTTTCCAAGGTATCTTAATTACTCTGAAGGACCCACAGTCTGGCTAGGGGACAACTCAAAAGAAGTCCATTTGCCTGTATGTGTGTGTGATGAGCGTTTGGCAGGCTGTGTTCGCGTCCAGATTGGAGCGCTTCTCGGCGGTGCGCCGGCCAGTCTTGGAGGAGTGTGTGTTGGGGGGATTGGGGCTTTAGCAGGGAAGGTAAGTGTGACTACAAGCTTTGGCTGGCCATCTGCTCTCCTGCGGTACTCGGGCCAACCTGAGCCGCCTGCAGCAAGGACCTGGCCTACGCGCAAATACACACCGCCGGCCAAACACGCACACACACAGACTTACACACACAACGACCACCGTCCAAGCATACTCGCTCATCCAATCGCCATCAGCCTGCTGCTTAGCACCAAGCACTCCATATGCACTAAAGTTTCTCTCTCTCTCTCTCTCTCTCTCTCTCTCTCTCTCTCTCTCTGCTTCTTAAAAAAGAGGAATATAATCACATGAATGTGTCTTATGCAGGACCAGGATCATGATTCTGCCTTGCTTTTCTCTTAAATATATATCTATCATTGTAGCGGTGGAACACAAAGACACTGTAACTAAAATCTGAATTCAACCCACAGTAGGCATGGCCTAAAATAGAAGAAACACTATAGAAACACTCGAGAAAGGAAAAAATAGGACAGCTCTGGGGATTCAGGTTCTAACAGTTTCTCAACCTCAGCCACATCATTCCAGTTCATAATATGTCTGAAAAAGAGGATACCTGCATGGACTGGTTATTTATTTCCCTTATTATCCCTGTGATATTGTCCCAAAATGTACTGTAAGCATCTCATTTCTTAAGGCAGCGATTCAATATTTGATGACACAGAATCATTTACAATCTGATATAATATGATTCAATGCAATTCGATTCGATTCAGTAGCCTCCGTTTGATACATGAACGACTCTGTACACAATCTGCTTGTGTTAATTCCCAAATGATGACAAAGAAGAAGAACTGCTATTATTTTCAGTTTATTAATACTCTTTGTCCCTTATTGATAATAAAATGAATAGTTGAATCGACTCGACTCAATCGATTCATCGATTCAAATAGTCCCTTATAGGACTGATAGACACTTATTCATGAATGTCAACTTTGTTTATCTTGTGAGCTTCATTATTACGCCCATTTTGTTTGCTTGTGGGATCCCGGTCCCGATGCGCACTTCTCGATTCAATCGGATGCCCTGTGAAGGTGACTATGAAAACTAAATGAACTGTACAGCTTATATTATTAACTGTATTTGTTGACATATTAACAGATACTTCCGAATAATGTATTTAGATTGGATTCTATTCATATATATTTTTTAAGATGAGGTAATGGTCTTCCTCTCAGTGAAGATACAGTATATAAATATATATAAAGGTGATACCTGATGCACCATCACGTTCGAGGTCATCTTTGTTGCACCATTCAGACATACGAGACAAATGAACGAGAGAATGAAAGAGAGAGAGAGGGAAGAGAGAAAGGACTAGAAGGAGGAGGGGTGGAATGATGTGAAAAACAACAACAACAAGAAGTAACATAATGCTCATTATTAAATTGCAGGCATGGCGATTGCCAGGAACCTATTCCTCATCATTAATTATTCATCCTTTCCTTCAGTAATGCAATACTCAGGTGAGGCGTGCGGGTGATAGAACGCATCATTTCGAGGCTTAATGGCGACGTGGTGGCCGGATCCGGGGAAAGATTCGGAATATCAATCAGACATGCACGTGTACACGGAATCTGTCTCTCCTCATGTATTTTTCCCCCCTCTATTTCTTTATTATATTATGTAGCTCTAGGGGAAAACTAACACGCTGACCTTTTCTCTGGCTTTAAAGAATGCTTTTTCAAAACCTCCCCAAGTGAAAATTTCACAGCACCCGAGCAAATCCATGCATTAAAATGAATAGCGATTAGAAGCGGTCCGACGGAGGGGTTCATCAGTAGCTCTCATAGGATCTGACAAGTTTTAAATGGGCACGGGAAATCCACTCACCACTAAACACAATTATATTCGCATTTGCCGGGGTCTTTTTTTCTTCACGACGTGAATCAACATAAATGTCATTTTGTGTCATTGAATGCAAAGCAATGCCGTGATTTAATAATCAACTTGATTGCGCTTTTATTCAGATATACCCGAAGTGTCGAGCGTGTGTTCCTGATACACAAGGAGTCGCCTTAATCCGACTGTTTATCCTTCAACTATAATACGATAATGTTATTAATGACACTCAAAGCAGTCGGTGAGGATTCTTCACGAATCAATCTTGGATATGACTTCCTTTTGCAAACAGCGCTTTCATGTTTTATACATTTTTTTGCCACGACGTTAATATTGTTAGCGGATGATATCCAAAGAAGAGCAAAGCGATTAATAATGCGTGGCAATTCACGGATGTTACGGACAAATACAAATCTTGGCAGCTTCTCGTACACATGCCTGAGGCTCTCCCTTTTTCGCTCTCTCTTTCTCTCTTTCTGTCTAAAATGCATATCCATCTCATATGCCTTCGTAGTTCTAAGTTAATGACCTCTCTCGCTGTGAAATGGAACAATGTCTCTGTCTTTAGGCTGTGGACTGGTTCACCTGCTGCTCCGATATTACCGCTGAGACGGGCCGAGACAGTGTAGGCCACACCAACACATTTATTCATTTATTTTATTTACATTTTAAACGCTTATGCATTTACAACTATGTAAAGGACGTCGCTACTCTTCATGACATGCAGTCAGAGGCAAATAATCAACAACGTGAAGCATCACAACACGTAGTTTCCGTAGCGATGTTGATCAACAGGACATCTCATAATGCTTTATTGCTTGTACAATAAAGCAGCAGTTTATTGAGGTGAATTAATGAACTGCTAATTTTCTGTTTTAAACCATGTAGTTACACTTTTTTTTTAAATGGTGTAGAGTGTTATCGCTATACCGCAACTCACATCGTAGTTGTCTTTCTTAAAAGTAAGACCAAAAAGAAGTAGAATTAAAAACAAAACAAAAAATTAAAAACGTATAGAAAAAAAACTTTTTTTCAACTTATCTGACACTGGAGACTCATCTCCTTTCACCTTTGAGAAATTTTATCATAAACCATATCGACAAGTTGTTAATTACCACTTTTTTTTTTATTAGACAGATATTTAAGTAGATACTTTATTCATCCCAGTGGGAAATTCACAAATTTCAGCAGCATGCACTAACTCAGGCAATAAAGCCTTCAGTAAATGCTATAATAATAATAATAATAATAATAATAATAATAATAATAATAATAATAATAATAATAATAATAATAATAACAAAAGGAGTACATTTAAATAAAATAAAATAAAAAAAGAGCTTTGATTTTTAAGAGAATTTTTTAAGAAGTATTTTTTAAGAAACCGATTCTCAGCAGATTCTCAGCAGATTCGCGTCTTGTGACATCACAACTCATGTTCTTCCAGAGAGCTCCTCGATGGATGTACTTCAAATATGAGTACAGCCATCATAGAAAGTAGTTACACATGTGTCCTCACTGGTAGGAGTTTAAAAGAAGAATCCTGTGCTTGAAATTTTGGCAATTCAAGAAAATAAATACTCCACAGGAAATGTGCGGCAAAATCAAGCATCACGGAAGCAACGATAATAAAACCTCGAATTAATATAAACCTGCATTTTGAATTACTCCCAGAACTACCGTTAGAGCCGTTTGACCAATGAGATTCAAGAATTCAACAGCACTGTGTTATAAATATGTATAATATTCAAATCAGCATTGAACGTTCTTAATGTAACGGAAGATTTACAGTAGCAAACACACGTACAGTGGCGTACGGCATATTATAAGATGTTCATATGTCACATCAGTGCGTCGTTGTTGTTTTTCTTTTTTGAGCAAAATATATTTATTATGTACGAGTCCTGCCTACACAATGTTTGTCAGACTCTTTGAATTGTATAAATAAAGCTGTTATTTTCTGGCAGATGGACTTACTACAGTTCCTGACGTCACACACACAACCAAACACACACACACACACACACACACACACATCCCAGCTGCTACTGTCAAATAATGAATGAGTTTCATTTTGCTGGCTGTAATACAATAGGCTTTACATAAAGACACTGAAGCTTCCTCATTGATCCTGCTGATTTGTGCTCAGAACCTCAGCATTGAGGGATGTCTGTGATACACTTATGAACTCATTTTGATTGATTTATATATTTCTTTTGCCCACAATGAGAAAAGAAATCAAAATATTTAAACGAAGAACACAAAATACACAAAAAATGTGACTTTTTTGTTGTTTTTTTTTTTTTTTTTAACACAACTCTCTTTCATTCAGACAATATAAAGTTGAGAGTGACTAAAAAACCAGCATAAATCTGTCGCATATACTGTATATTGACAAATAAATGGAATTTTTTTTGATTACACTTAGCATTAGAGGCTAAAAGTTTCAAGAGTTCTTAAGAGTTATTATACACTTAAAAAAAAAATTGTGATCGCTGAGATGTCAGAAGATTTCAAACTTTCAGAAGTTTATGATTCACGTGATTCATTATCATATGATTCATTACCATATGAAACATTAGATCACATATCTTATAGGCAAGTATATCTCACGTGCAGCAATGTGTGTTTTAAATAAAAGAACAACAAGAAAAAGGTGTTGAACATGTTAGCCAGATCGATACATTAGCTATCGATACATTTCCACAAGGCTTTGGTGACCATGTTGGATGTGTTGCATGTGTCATTTCCAAAATAATTCCTCTCTTCACTTCCTGCTTACCCTCCTTCTATCTCACCCACCCTGATACTTTTTCCATCTCTACCCCTGCATAGAACCGTCTTGCAACCTCTTATTCCTTCTCCAAAATGCCTTTAACCTCTTTTTGTCCGGTAGATGACACATCCCCCCCCCCCCCCCCATCCCTCCGTCTCTCCCCCTAAATTGATTAGTCCGCTGCTGCATAAATTAGTCATCAGTATTTGCATGGCGCGGCGCATGCCACTGGTGCCAACTGCTCTCTGCACGGCCATTAAAGGTCATGTTTTGATGACTGAATGCCACACAGACACCTTGGCTCCCGTGAGGAGGCTCCCCAGGTGCACGTGAAAGGTTAAAAATTACCTTCGTGCCGCCCAAGGAAATAATTAGAGAGGTTGCAGGAGCGCCCGATAGCCTTGTGTCTGTCAGAGGCAAAGCAATGGGACTAATGGCCACGCAGGGGGAAAATTCAAACAGGCTGTCACATCGCCACGGACAAACGAGCCTAATAGCAGGCCCTGTCAGAGAAAAAGGGGTGGGGGGTGATGGCATTAGGCCCTAACCTTTTCCATAAATCTGTTAACACATGTAGCGTGGTGATTTTGTGACTCATGCCTTGGTGTGTGTTAATGTGAGCAGGTTAGCATGGAGCCACATATCAGGGTGGTTTCAAATCCTCTGAATCAGTAACAGAGCTGAACTTTTTGAGTCTTTTTCATTTACCGTAGTTTTGGAAATAGCTTAGGAGTTATTACAAATTTCGATTTTATTAATACACTATTACTCTATTGCTGTCAGGAGTAGTTCCTTTCCAGACCACTAGGTGGGCCTGGCAAATAGTTTATTCATGTATTCACTGTGTTTTTTTCCCTTGTGGGAGGTGCCACGCCCTTTCTTAATGTGTTTTCCTGTTTTCTCACCTGTTCCTTGCTGCGATGCTCTATTCATGTTTGTCCTGTTGTCTTGATTATCGCCAGTCATAATTTGCGATACTGTGATGTAACGTTGTGTGTGAGCCGTAGGCCGGACGCTGTGTTAGCCAGGTTATTATGCTACATTTCCATGTTGTTGCATTTAAGTTGTGTTAGTCTTCATGGGTTAAATAAAAACAGTGCACGCATTGAATCCTGCTAAATACGGCTAAATACGAGAGATTGAGGCAACCGCACGGGTTTGATTCATGCTTCCGGTGGCATCGGCACATGTTACAATTTCTTTTGTTTATTACACTACTTGCTAGGCAACTGGAAAAATGACACGAATGCTGCTGTTAATTCCTTAACTACAAACACTAAAATGTTACCTCAACTTTTCAATTTCAACTTGAGAATCTTCGTTCAGTCACCTGTCAGTTTCTTCATTGTTTATAGAATGACATCAAATCAACATGGCAGCACACTGTAAACACTGTAAAGTTCCCCTTCTCTACTTTTAAACAATTTTTTGCACTAGTTTTAGCTTAATTAGGATACAGTAACAATACTCAATGAAATCTAAAACACCAACCAAACTAATTACTGTTTTCACCAGCAAAGTTATCCCAACATTAGCTAGCTTGTTGCTAACACTACTCAATATTGTCCACTGGCTAGCTTCATGCTAAGCTACTCGCTATCGTCAGCTGTTATTTCTGTACTTCAATTTCAATCCAAATGTTCCAGAAATGTTTGACCTTCACTATAATAAAACAGAATCAGTAGCCACTAAGGCCTGTAAGTGTGGTAAAGGTAGCTTTCTTGTGAGGTAAACAATTTAGCTAGATTTAAATCACACATAGTGATAGAAAAACAGTACAAAGCTCTTTTGAATACCATCATTTACCTCAGATTTGTTGAAAAATAACTGACAGAAAGAAAGAAACAACTGAACAACAACAATAAAGAAATTTCGGGACTGTATACCACAACTTAATACTTTTATTGCATTTATACTTATTTGATTTGAATTGACATTTTTACCTCATTGTTTCAGTCAAAAAACTATCATTCGTATGCCTTATTTTTCTGATAAAAGAAAGATAAAATCAGATAAAAGATATCAAACAAAATCCTGATACTCTTCTACGTAGCCTACAGTAGCATAAGATCCTGCTATATTTTTCTGCAGAAAAACAGAGCCGAGAGGTTTTGAGGAAGGATGAAACATTTCCCTGCAATTCTGCACATCCTGCTCCAGTCAGTCAGAGGTCAAAACCGAAGCCAGCGTGGTAAAGCAGGTGCGCATTGGAGAAGCGCTCTCAGGCTCAGCCACACATATGTAAAAAAGACACACAATCACGCTCCCCAAGGTGCTAAGTGTGGGGGGGAAAGACAATGAAACAATAGCACTAAACATAGCGCTAGTGTTCCACCCCCTTGCTCCCGTGAAGATGTACTTAACTTTCTCTGCCGTTGCGCGCTGGCACCCGGCACCATGACATTTATATTCTGCCCGCAACATCCTGCCTGCTAATAGCTGGGTTATTAACATAACAAACTTAAACGTTGGATATAAATAATACCGTTTCAGGATGCACGCCGCTCAGCTGACAGTATTTAGGCAGCGGCTCAACATCTGTTTATGAACACTTTGGCTAATGATATCATTCCATATCATTAAGGGAGGCACAGAGCGCCGAGCGCACAGGTGCAGCTGCTACTGCCTGCACGCCACAAAACGAAGCTAGAGACGGAGAAGGGAAAAGAGAAAGAATGAGAGACGCCCCCTCCCTTTCCGCCTCCCCAACACCCTTGCTCCACACTCGTCCTCTCCTCCCTCGTTCCGTGAGCTTCCAAACCCGTCATTAGGACAATTTTCCCCAGCTCGCAGAGAGGCAGGCCTGTGATTTGAATCTGTGTATCACCTGTAATTGTAGTTTTTAGCAGCCGGCTGATTCCATACATTTATCGGGCCAAACTGCGAACGCCGGCCCACGGCCTCCAAAACGCATTTGTGCCGCCAGCTGCAGCCTTTGCTTTTTTTAGCAGATTTTTTTTTATTCTTTTTTTTTTTCTGTCTTACAAGCAGCACGTTAATGTGAGACAGCATGCTCTGGATAAGGAGATAGGGAAGAACGGCGGGAGGGAGGGAGGGAGGGAGTGTTGGGGGGTTTGTAGAGATGTGTTACAACTGAGGCGACGCATGTCATGCCTTTGTTTTCTGTTCTTGCATGCTTTGTTTAGGGTGTCATAATTATGAAAATTATTGATTATTCTTTCCAGCACAATACCGAGGTCCCTCTAACCATCCAGTGACCAGGCGGCGGAGATCTCACATTGCCCTTGTTTACCCTAGAGGAATTAACACTCAGAGATTTGCATAACTCTTACAACAACAACAACAACAACAACAATGATTCTGCATTAAATGTACCAGAAGACTGCAATCAGCACAGTGACTCAAACTGGACTAGCAGATTTTATACAGAATAAAAAGACATGGTTTTCTCCCATGATAGAAAACAGAACAGAGGAACAGATTTGATCTGTGCTATAACTGTTACATAGTGCTCACACTGGAGACTCCTTACTAAAAATGCTAAATAAAAATCTTCTCACTGAAAACACAACCATTATGTTTTCCTTTGTTAGTGCTATAATAGATGGAGTGTAAGTCCTGATGAATTTGCTGTTAGTATCAAAATAATGA
This sequence comes from Tachysurus vachellii, assembly GCF_030014155.1. Lineage (NCBI taxonomy): Eukaryota > Metazoa > Chordata > Actinopteri > Siluriformes > Bagridae > Tachysurus > Tachysurus vachellii. The sequence continues at coordinate 29,383,076 of NC_083463.1, read as the reverse complement.
CGTATTAGACCTTCCGACCAATCAGATTCAAGAAACTGTGGTCTATAAACCATAGGCGCTAGTTAGAATATAAACTTTAGGTGCTAGTTAGCTAGCAAGTTTTATTATGTAGCCCAGTTCTCATGATGTCTAAATAAGCATCTCAGAATATAATTAAAACAAACAAAAAATTAAATTATTTTTGGAAAGCAAGTAAATTGACACTATAATGAATTATTTATAAATTCATTAAAATATGTAAAGAAAAAAAATCAGAAAATTGATTAACATTTAAATTCAATTTATTTTTCTTATATGTAAATATACAGTAGTACATTATTTTATTTTTTTCCGATTTTTTTTTTCTTTTTTTAAAGAAATTAATTCATTTCATCTTCTTGGAGATTTCTTACATTGTTGAGACACTCAGTGAAATTTCCTACAAGAAACCCTTACGATTTCACTCGCAGCTGTCCGCAAGCCGGATAAACACCCCAATGATGTCTTATTTTCCACTCCAGGACTTGTGTAATGGACAGGGGGCTGAAATATATATACAGAGGTGAAGAATGAGACGAGGCAAAGCTACCCGTCCTTGTACAGCGCTGCCTTTAGGCACTACAAGGCGATAATAATGCCATCAGCTCGCCTGACACTCAAATCCAGAAAACAGCCGGAAAGCAGAGAAAATCAGCACCATCAAGTAAAAGTGCCGGAATTTAAAGGTGAAAGTGGGAAGTATTACATTTAAATAACATTCAGTAAATATATATGAGATGCATAAGGAGATTGTATGTTAAATAGTAAGCTGGAAATTTCAATTGACAATTGGAGGTGAAATTTTTTTTATATATTTTTTTTTTTTAGGCAACAGTATCCCACTTTTTAATCCTGTAAAACAAAATATTTTTTTAAATACATAATTTGGTTAACAGGATCAAAATTACAATACCAAGCAATAAATAAATCAATACATTAGATGAAGTCATTTTCTAGAACTCGTGATCTTCTCGGATGATAAACCTTTCGAAAGTTTTGATGATAAAGTTACACGTAACTTCCAATACAAGTTCAAGTTCATTTTTACTTATGTTATACCAGCTCTAATCACTTAAATCTAAATCGTTTCCTCTCCTTTTTTCTGGTCTATATATATATATATATATACACTTAACACTGGAGACTCCTTCCAAAAAGTCCAACACCATCTGACCCAATCAGAATCAAGAACTCAACAGTACTGTAATATAAATACATATATTCTGTATTAATTCTATGCATTTACAAATAATTAATAATTAATAAAGAAGAAAACAAACAAAGAAGTATGAAGTAAGCATGTAATGTGAGGAATTTCCCGCATAATTTGACATTTGTAACAGTTTATAGACAAAGAATCGAGGTGCGACTTGTCGACTTAGCCAGCTAAATCCCCAACGCGAGGGGAAGCCTCTCTAATTTTCGCTCGACAAATCCCGACACCATGAATAAAGCATCTGCGAAGATCTGAAAGTACCCTCGCTGCCACCTGAGGAAAGAACAAAAAAGAAAATAGAGAAGAAGAAGAAGAAGAAGTGTAAGAACTCGTCTGAGGCCCGGTCGACACATCAGCCTTAACAAGTGGTTTTTATCAAACGCAGCACCGGTGCCTTTGTTATTCTTCTTTCACAAGTAAATTACACTTTTAAGATTTATTAAGACACGAAACAATTTTCAAATACTGGGTCCGAACCCTCGGTGGAAAAGCACTCATTACTTTCTAGCCCGAGGCTCTCTTCAGCTCGCTAGCATACCCATCACTCTCTCTCTCTCTTTCTCCCTCTCTTTCTCTCTCGCTTGTTCCCTCTTACACGGTTGGCCATGTCTAGCACAGTAATGTCTCATCTATTTGTTGAAAGTCGGACTACGTATCCACTCCCAGCAGGTGTTTCTCAAACTCCGGTTAATGATTTAAACAACGGCGTATTAGCATGTGTTAGAAACGCAAAGCTCTTCCATGCTTTCTTTTTTTCTTCCACACTTTCTTTTTTCTTTTTCTTTTTAACATATATGAAACAGACACTCCACATCGTCTTTCTCTTATTTTGTTTTATTCATTGCTGTTTTTCCTTACAAAAGTTTTTATGCATGCATAACTAAATGAAAGCGTCACTTGTTCCCTTTTAGTCAGATAAGCGAGCGTGGCTAAGTGTCAAATGCTCCCTTCATTTTTTTTTTTTTTTTTTTTTAAAGCTGCTGTGTCGGTAAGGTCATGTATATTTCTTGTGCGATTACTTTTTGTCAAGCTTCCAAGAGCTTTAGAAGTCCAAAGCTTTCTTAACATGCCCCTGCCAGACTGCGAGCATGTGCGAGTGAGTGATTAATAAATGATATTGGTTTTCCCATGACCAAAAAAAAAACTCCATCACTGTGGCTTTAAAGGAAGTGATTCAAACCTGCCACAGCTGTTTGGTTGGATCTAGTTTCAGTGCTGCGTTTAACTCTCGGATGCCGTCTTTGATGGCGTTTAAATGTCTCTGAACAATTTTCTGGCTGTATTGTACTTTTTTTAAGCAGTCAACAGATAACAAAGTTTTCAATGCAACATGCATTACATCATACGTAATTTTTTTTATTTTATTCCTTTGTTATTAGTTGTTAATTTATCCCTAAGCCTCGATACTGGTTGCTTGGAAAGTGCCGTTTACAGTATTCACATTTCACTTTATTTTATTGCGGACATTCTAGCATGATATCATTGCTATACATAGTTCTATACGTAACTATTTTTATACATAAACTCCTCATTTCTGGAAGGAGTCTCCAGTGTCAGAGTTTGGAGGTAAAGCTGAAACTTAAATTTTTCTTTTTCCACTAGGAGGAAGTCTTTAGGATTTCTTTACATGACAAACAAGGGAGAAAGAGAGAGAGAGAGAGAGAGAGAGAGAGAGAGAGAGAGAGAGAGAGAGAGAGAGAGAGAAAGTAATTTTTTTTTAGAAAAAACTAGAAACAATTCAAATGCATGTCTGATGTCATTCTTTAATAAAAACCTTACTGGAAAATATTCAACTACACACTAACTCCAGCATTGATACGTCATTAATTATTTTCCTATTGCACCATGGATTGAATCCTTTTATTACTTCTTTTTTTTTTTTTTTTGCAAATTCTTTAAATATTTTGCTTATTGTGAACATATATTATCACATTTTGTTCGGAAAATGTTGTTGGTTTAGTCTAAAATCAAAACAATAGAAATAGCAGGATAAATATGGATTAAAAAAATAGAGAGAGCACAGGTTAGGGTACAGAATGATAAATAAATCTTGTGTATTACACAGGACGACAAGTGTAAATGACAAGAGATGAACAAAAGCCTATTTGTAAACTGTTCCTCTTACACCCGGCTTGCTGCAGAGATGTTTTGAGCATGAGGGAGAGAGAGAGAGAGAGAGAGAGATCTCAGGAATCAGATTTACAGAGAGGTGAAGGTCAGATCCACATGAGCGGGAAAACATCTGCAATCTGTAAGTCAAACCTATTCACGAATCCACAATACCATACAGAGCGCTTTTTTTTTCAACCTGTCAGAAACTGTGTGTGTGTGTGTGTGTGTGTGTGTGTGTATATGTGTGTGTGTCTGTAGAAGCCTGTTCAGTGGACTGTGGTGGGTTTAAAAACCTTTAACTCTGAGGTGTCGGTCTCACATCTACTCTCTCACCCCCGTCTCTTCTCTAATGGTCTCGAATGTGAGACGAGCTCGGGGAGTGACAGCAGGACTACAGAGGGTGAAAAATCACGGCTGGCAGGAAGCAGAAGGAGCTTTTGTGTAAATGTGTGAGATATGTGGATATTAAGATGGAATTCTGTTGGATTCTCAAATCTGAAAATGTCAGTAATTTTCTGGAACTGCAGCTTGGATAGTAGTACGGGCAGTAATGCAAATTCAAATTAGTTTCTATTAAAGCACTTAAAACAGTATAGTATAGTATGGGGCAGTATGGTGCAGTATAGTATAGTACAGTACAGTATAGTATAGTACAGTACAGTATAGTATAGTATAGTATAGTATGGGGCAGTATGGTGCAGTACAGTACAGTACAGTATAGTACAGTATAGTACAGTATAGTATAGTATAGTATAGTATGGGGCAGTATGGTGCAGTATAGTATAGTACAGTACAGTATAGTGCAGTATAGTATTGTGTACAGTATAGTACAGTACAGTATGGGGCAATATGGTATACTATAGTATAGTATAGTACAGTATAGTACAGCACAGTATAGTATAGTATGGGGCAGTATGGTATAGTATAGTGTACAGTACAGTACAGTGTATTATAGTATACCATACTGCCCCATACTATACTGTGCTGTACTGTACTATACTGTACTATACTGTACTATACTGTACTATACTAAAGTATACCATACTGCCCCATACTATACTATACTGTACTGTACTGTGCACTACAGTATAGTACAGTACAGTACAGCGTAGTATAGTATGGGGCAGTATGGTAAACTATAGTATAGTAAAGTACAGTATAGTATGGGGCAGTAAGGTATACTATAGTATAGTGTACAGTACAGTACAGTGTAGTATAGTATGGGGCAGTATGGTATACTATAGTATAGTATAGTATACTATAGTGTACAGTACAGTACAGTGTAGTATAGTATGGGGCAGTACGGTATACTATAGTATAGTATAGTATAGTGTACAGTACAGTGTAGTATAGTATGGGGCAGTAAGGTATAGTATAGTATAGTATAGTATAGTATAGTATAGGGCAGTATGGTATACTATAGTATAATGTACAGTATAGTACAGTACCGTTTAGTATAGTATAGTATGGGGCAGCATGGTGTAGTATTGTATAGTATAGTTCAGTATAGTATAGTATTGGGGGCAGTATGGTGTAGTATAGTATGGTACAGTATAATATAGTATAGTATAGTGTAGTATAGTGTAGTACTGTATAGTGTAGTACAATATAGTATAGGGTAGCATAGAATCAAGAAACAAGAGACTTTCATTGACATTATGACCATATTTAGGTGATGTGGGTAACAAGACTAGCTGCATTTTCTATTACCTTCATGAAACACACAAAAAAAGAATGAATCAAAAGGAACAAGTGTTCAGACGATATTTGTGGACATGCTACAACATCAATGTAACTATAAATGGATAAAAAATGATGAAAGTCTTTTTATAGTACTCTTGACTACTCACCATATCTTTTGTGTTTAGATGATATGACATCATACATCCGTGAATAAGCTTGTCGAGTAGAAACGTCACATAATTCAGCAAATAAACCTACAGTGTGATACGACTGATATCTTTAACTACTGTCAAACCTGTATAAAATCAATCAAATGTATTATTATAATTCTTCTTCTTATTATCATTATTAATAATTATTATTATTATTGACACTTGTGGTGTTGTTGTATAGACCATGTCTTTAAATCAGAGTTTCTGGTGTGCTAATTAGCGCTACCGTCACTCTTCTGACAGGTGCATACCGTCTGCCAGGCTCCAACTCTCCCAAACACACACACACACACACACACACACACGCACACACAAACACACACAAGCTAAACGTGTTGATTTTGTCCCCCATCTGTTATTACATAATCACTGCCAATGTCTGTGTGACGAAGATGGAGAAGAAGAAGAAAGAGAGAGACAAAAGAAGAGAAAAGCGAGAAAGGAAACAAAACTCGGCAGAAGTGAGTATTAGGGCACGTCAGCGTGGCTGGAGGCGGTAGAGAGTAATTGAGGCCTTGGTTGAAGTTGTTAGCTGTAATTCTTGGCTCTGATACATTCGCAGCGGCGCCGTGTGCCCTTGAAAAGACTCTGGAAAGTAAATTCCATGTGGAGTCTCATTCTTTACAATTATAGCAGTGATACAGTTATGATATTTGATCTGTGATGCCATATACGTATTTGCTCCTGGTATAATTTTTAAATTCTTCTTCATTAGAGGATATATTTACGGTACAGGCATGGGAAAGTGAACTTTGCTTGGCTTGGGGGGAAAATACTGTGAACTGACAGGAATCTGAAACATTTTTAAGCCGAGGTGCTTTCTCTTAAAATTCTTAGAGGTGAAAGGGTCAGCACTTTAATCCAGGATGGAAGGAAAGTTGGCCGGCAAGAGCAAATACCTTCGCATCGTCGCATCCTCGATGCCGGTAAGTTTGATGCCACCGTGATCCTGCGTGTGGAAAAAAAAAAAAATTATGTCTATGCTGGTTTATTTTTCCAGCATAGACAGGAGACGAACCCTCTTGAGGTCATGTGAATTCTTTCCGAAACAGGCTTACGGGATTCATAAAGAAAGTGCCAGAATACACAGCGCTCAGGCCCTGCCATCGGGCGTTTTTCAACACTGCATGGAGCTAAACGGTCGATAGCGGAGCCGAGAGGCCCAGGAACGCTCACCCTAATTGTTTGTTCAATTATTTTTCTTGGACGCTGCACCTGCACTCCACCAAGCGAGCTCTGGAGACACACAGCACAATTAGAGCCTGCCGAGCAGCGAGGATTGTGGGTAAACGCAGGCCAAGCAGCCCGCAGGGCGAATCGGATAAATACCTTTTAGTGCTTTAGGTAGTGTTGCGAAGGAGAGAGATCCAGGGCTCTCGGGGAGTAATTTCGGCCTTATTTGTCTGCATGTTTGACCTCCTCTTGACAAGGTTCCAGAGCGTTTTGTCAGCAGCACTATGCTATCCTTCCCCTGATTTAATCAAAGGCCATTATGAAGCGAGGAGAAGCGGGGAGGATGTTACCTCCACTGAACTGTCTGACTCCCCCGCTCCTGCTCCTGCTCGCTCTCACATCTGAGGTGGGTGAGATTTCACGGGTAAATGCTTTAGACGGCTAAGAACCAGAAGCATGAGACCAAGTACTCGCTTCACCTCACACACACACATACAGGGTCACAGAGGGTCAAATATATAAATAAAAAATTGTTTTTTTCTGCTTCCTGCATCTTGCATTAATCTTCTAACTTACAAAAATCCTAGAAATAGTCTCATTTTAATTAAAATAAGGATCTTTTTTCTATTTTCAAGCAATTACAACAAAATCCTGCTGCTTACACATGAAGAAACAGTAACAGAAAGGAACTAACTTGCCCTGATTAGCAACATTAGTTTACCACAGCACAGAGCCTAAATTAGCCAGCAGTTAGTTTAGCGCTTTAGCTTTATTTCACCTCGTTAGCATCCGCCTTAAAAAAATAAAAATACTAAGTTTACCAATTCTGTCTGTACAGTACCTTTCACACATCTAAAATAGAATAGTTTTGTCTTGTTCTTGGTTTAGATTAAATCCAGAAAAACGTTAGTTTGCTAAGTTGTTACTTTAGCTAATTTTCTGTTTAAGTTAGTAAGCTTAGTTGCTACTCTCAACATCTCTAACAAATTGACTAGACGTTATACCAGTTTGCTAGCATGATACGTTAGGAAGGCTAAAACACTTTTCAAATGAATTTCTGCTTACATGATTAGCCATGTTTGCTAGCAAGAGTTAAGTTGCATCCACATCATAATATAAAGCACAGTTACGTTTATGATTGAAAATAACAATCAGGTTGTTCAGAGCCCTGATTTCTCTCAACAAAACCAGAATCCAGGCAACTTTCTGCACCACATAATTGTTTTAGCTTCTACATCAGCAGCAGCTTTATATCTGTATAACCTTAATAACTGATTTGATGATGCTAACAATTTAACCCTGTTTTTTTAATAAACAACATGGTAATGTGTGGATGATTTCATAAGTGGGGGGAAACAATAAAAAAATCAGTTAATAAATGTATTAACTATTAGTACACCAAGCTAAAATCTTCAGTATTTACACACAGGGCTGATTAACGAGGCGAAAATGTAGTTGCTAATGTAACGGGATAGCATACAGTATGCTAGATAGCTGGCTAAGTGCATTAATGTAACCTATAAGAAATTAATAAGTCATCATGTTTTAATAAAGTTTCTAATGTAGCACATGGTGTTTGAGTCCTTGAGAAAAGTATCTTTATCTGGTATCTTTATTTCCTAGTCAGCATGTTCACTAGCAGGATGATCTTTCTGGGCTAATTCTAATGCTAGGTTTATACACTCCCACTGTAAAAGCACTTCCATGTTCACTTTCTTTTCTCTTTTTCTTTTTCCAACTCTATTTTCTCTGCTCGTTCTGCTGCAAAACACGAGCGCCGTAGCATCAGAGCTGAGGAAGTGGAAACTCCGGGGTCACAGTGGCTGAAGGTGTCACTCACTGCATTGTTTCATTCTTTTTTTTTTTTGCCCCGGTCTTTCCACTTTGCTCTGTCGTTCTGCTGTGAATCGGATCGGTGGTCTAAAGCCGGAGGATTAAATGAGCGGACCGCATTAGGGAACAGTGTGTAGGATCGAGGCTGCTGCATTGGTCACTGACTTTTAAAGCCTGAGGGATGGATATATGCTGTTGCATTTCATGTGTATCATAGATATGCACATCTGAGGATTTTTGTTTTCCTTTCTTCTGGTATGCACTCCACATGAGCAAAAGAAAATTGAGCCAAAAAAGGTTACAGGTATAAACAGCGATTTGATTTTGGTCACATGGTTCATCAGATTTGTATTTCATATAAAGCATGAATAATTTTTGTGCAACCCCTTTAACAATTACACAAAATTACATCCTACATATTTTGTATATCCATCACTGAGCATTTAGAAGGCTTCAGCACAGAGGAGCTAGTGTTGAATCTATAATGAACTCAATGATGAGCTAATTTATGAGTTGCTCAGGTGCTCCTAGTTACACAACTCCAACTGACTGTATATGACTGTAGACAGGACATTATTTATAAGCACACACTTGGTGTTTATAATGATTTATAATCACACTCTCTGGTGTCACCCAAATGAGGAAGGGTTCCCATTTTGAGTCTGGTTCCTCTCATGGTTTCTTCCTCATACAGTCCAATCGAGTTTTTCCTTGCACACTCGCCTCATTAGGAATAAATGCAAATAAAGCTACATAAAATTTTTTTTGTTCTGTAAATTCAACTGAAGTCCACTCATGACCACTGCAGCGTCTAAAAGACTTCTTTCACAAATTATTCAAATTATTAACTAGAGTGGAAACATGTTAAATCACATTATTTTTTTTGTAAATCATATTTTTAAATAATAATAATAATAATAATAATAATAATAATAATAAGAAGAAGAAGAAGAAGAAGAAGAAGAAGAAAAAGAAGAAAAAGAATAGAAGGAAGCAAAAATATCAGTTTTAAATTTTTGTTTTTTTTTCATATTCCTAATTAGAACAATATTACAGATGATCAGTAAAATCTTGCCTATTGTTGAATTTATTTATTTATTTATTTATTTATTTATTTATTTATTTATTTGCACATTTATTTATTATGTTTTGGTTATTTATTCTGAAAAATTATGTGCACCTTTCTTTTTATGGTATTTCCTTAATTCAACAATAAACAGATGATTTTCAGACAAATTAGTATGTAAAAGCCTTTTTCCAGCGCTGCAGTGAGATAAATAATAATAAAATGTATATTAAAATATAAAATTTAAAAATCTGGAAGAAAAAGGCTAAAAAAATCTAAAATGGTTCTTATAAAATATTTTCATTTAGGGAAAAAAAGTTTAACAAAAAATATAAATATAAAAAAGCAACTTTTTGGTATATTACATACATAAATGAAAATATGTTTAATTCATTCTTATATGCATTAAAATGTTCCTATAACATGAATAATAACATTAATAATAACATTAAGAAGAAGAAGAAGAAGAAGAAGAAGAAGAAGAAGAAAGTAAACAATCATCTGACAAATATTGATTGTGTTATTTTAAAGAGATTTACATTATTCACTCATGTGTCATGCCTTTATACATGTGATGCATAAATAAATAAATAATAAATGAGCGTTTCTTTAGCCGTAACACACATACAGTACTGTAGGTACCATTTATAGTTCTAATGATGCTCGTAGAAGATGATATACATTACAATATGCAAGGGTTGAGTGGTGAAATAATTCTCGCAGGGTGTTCTTATTAGCAACATTAACACCTCTAAATACCCAGCTGCCCCATTGCAGCAGCATTTGAATGTGCAGGGGCACATTACTGTACATAATGTAACACATAACAAGCTCCACATTACCATTCTTTAGAAACGCTCATACTGTACCTTACACATTACTGTATATGAGAGAGAGAGAAAGAGAGAGAGAGAGAGAGAGAGAGAGAGGAAAGGGAAGGGGAGACAGGTGGCTCTATGCTGACAGGAAAAATTAATAAAAATACAGTGTATACTGAAGCACCTGCTGGTGAAACCGTATCCAGGTATTTAGAGAAATCACATTTCTGAGCCTCATACACCACATTAGCTGCATTACTGTCTTGGTTCACACGGTGCTCAGATTTCTGGCATACAGTAAACCATTCTTACAGTACTGTGAGAACCAGGGGTCCGATTACACCAGACCACACAAGCATGTTGAATTCATCAGTATAGACTTCACGTTATAGTTTATATGGTAGTTTGGCCACAGAGATATTATCAACTCATACTACTGTATAAACATATATATATATACATATATATATATATATATATATATATATATATATATATATATATATATATATATGTATGTATATATATATATAAACATATATATATACATATATATGTATATATATATATATACATATATATATATATATATATATATATATATATATATATATATATATATATATATATTTATTTATTTATTTATTTTTTTTTTTTTTCTTCTTTTTTTATTTGGCAAGAGCTGTAAATACTGATTTAGTAATTACTTTTGAGTTAGAGTGTATGTGTACAGTATGTATTATCTGGTTTCTTCATCTTTCTTCATTCAATCTTTTAACTCAATTCAAATTTATGCATATAACACTTCAAACAATGGCCATTGTCTCAAAGCCACTCCAGAAATATAGTACACGAAGTTTAATATTAGACAAAAGTTCAAGATTTATATTAGACTTATATTTAAATGTGTTTGTATTTATTTCTAATGAACAAGCCTGAGGTGATTGAGGAAGAGGAAGAGGAAGAGGAAGAAACCTTGAGAGGAACCAGACCCAAAAGTGAACCTCATCCTCATTTGGGTGACACTTTAGGGTGTGATTATAAATTATTATAAACACCAGAGAGTGTTATTATGAATAATGTCCTTTTTACAGTCAGATACAGTCTGATAATTGTGTATTGATTAGGAGGTTGTTGTCCTCAAACACCACATGGATTGCCATCTTCTATTCCAATGTCCAAGCAGAAACCAAAATTGGAGCGGGAGAAATAATTCCCATATTTTCTCTCAGGTAAATCTTAAATTTCATCGGACAAATGGTCAGTTACTCTCACTAATTAAAATTCTGTTTAATATACACACAGTATAGTTCTGGTCTACAAACAAGTTCCAAAGAACCATTGAGAAACCCATTTATCTGTTAAATAAAAAAAAGATTTTTTTTACAGATAAATGGGTTTCTCAGTGGTTCTTTTTAAGGATTTGCAAGGACGTTTGCATAGTCACATACTTCCGAATTGACTTTCGAATCCTACTTGTGCTCCTGATGTGTTATTCTTTGCTCAAGAAGATTCGCATCATCAAAAGATCATATTTCCATGGATTACTTCATTTTTATTATATCGATTATGCTGCCAAATATAAATACTGTAGCTAACACTATATTTTTCCACAATACACACAAATAACACAGACATGTTGTTGCATATACGACAGGTTTATGCTAATATGCTGATAAATGAGGCCCAGTATGTTTATCACATTCATGACTTCTATTCTGAAAAGATTATATCTTCTGTATAATGCTAATGCTAACGAATCCACCTAGTAAAATTGTTCTACAACCAGGAAGACGGTTGATGGTTGATGGATGTTGTGTAGCAAGCAGCTGATAGGGCAGCGGTGGATCAATTGGTTAAGGCTCTGGGTTGTTGCTTGGAAGATTGGTGTTCAAGCACTATCAAGCTGCCACTATTGGGCCCTTGAGCAAGGCCCTTAACCCTCTCTGCTCCAGTGGTGCTGTATCATGTCTGACCCTAACCTCTAAAGTTGGTATACTGTATGTGAAAAAAGAATCTCCCTGTGCTGTAATGTACTGTATATGTGACAAAATAAACACTTCTACTCTATAGTTCCAGCACCAGGGCATGAAAAGTTTAGCAAAACTCAATAAGGAGTTGTTTGCTTCTGAATGTTGAACTTATCCACCAGGCAATTCTTTGTCCACCCCCCATAAAAGTATACATCATCTGCTATAAATCCGGCTTTTCTACTTGCCTTTAAACATGTATATAAATACTAAAGTTCTTGTAAGCTCACAACTCTTTTAAACGAGCTCAAAACTATAGAAGTGTAAATGCCATACCAAAAAACTCAGCACAAATGACTAGTGATGTTTTCTGTGGAGAATTTGCTTGACGGTAAGAGACGTCTAAACCGCTCCCTTCATGCGACTCTGCTAAAGGCTGTGTTTTTCAGGGTCAGTGAACTTATGTAAAAGGTCCCAGGCTGTTTATTAGCGGTGCTGGGTGTCAAAGAGAGAAAGACTGGAAGGGTGAATTCCTTCTTATCTCCATTCTCTGGTGCATCGCTCTCCGGACCGAGCTTCTTGTATTTCTGTCCGTTCTTGGCTCAGAAGCCACAAGCGGCCAGTGAGGTCTTAGCATTTTTCTCTGATTCTCTCTCTCTCTCTCTCTCTCTCTCTCTCTCTCTCTCTGTGAGGGTGTGAGTTTGTGTGTGAGCCCAAGGGAAGTAGCATCCAATTGTGTTTGTCAAGGCTTCCATTCTTCATGTCATAGAGGACCTAATTCTCTCTCTCTCTATCTCTCTCTCTCTCTCTCTCTCTCTCAATGCTCGGGCTGTTTTCTGCTAAACTAAGACTGTCAGTTGGAAAACACACAGAAAAACTCCCTTGCAAACACTTCTCCCCGCTTGCTCGGCCGAATCCTCCTGGGCCTGTGGTTCCTCGCGGCTCCGTCTTTATCCGCTGACAGGCTGCCCAAGCAGAGCAGCGCCCATGACAGGCTTACGGCCCGACGAGAAACCTCTGGTGTGGCGAGGACCTGGCTTTAGAGAGAACAAGCATGCACAATCACTAAGCATCAAAGCCCGCATCGCCTCGTTATTACTAACGATGCTGTATATAGAAGAGCAGCAAGAGGTGTCAGATCTCAGCTCTTCACCCCTCTCCGTTGATGTTAGAGCTGCAAAGCTAATGAGAGATGGCTACTTCTGACAAAATGCTATGAAGGGTATGACACAAAGTCTCTTGGTGATGGCAAATGCATGAGTTATGTGCCTGTATGAACGAGAGAGAGAGAGAGAGAGAGAGAGAGAGAGAGAGAGAGAGAGAGAAAACTGGGCGAAAGATCTCTCATTAGGAGTTAGTGCTAGTTTAAACTCTTCTTTCAATGGGTTTTGTTCACACAAATCAGTTCACAATGTCAGCAAACACAGCAGCATGGACTAATATTTTATTTGAAACTATTTACATTTAAGCTTCAGTATGTTTATTAGTAGAAATAACGATCTCAACCACCTATATGCAAGTCGCTGTCAAGTACAGCAACATTTGTTTGACATACTGCGCTGAACCACGGTGTAAAATTATATCAGACACCAAGCAAATAATTATTCAGAGAAACATTATTTACAGAAATGCTAAATTTAAAAAAAAAAGTCAAATTGATGTTCGGAATGTGTGAAAAATACCGCTGTACATTCTTTCCTAAAGAACTTTACTAAAATGTCTGATCATGGAGCTGAAAATCCGAGCAGAAATTTCGTATTTTTTTTTAAATATATATTTTCATTGATATGTTTACAATAATAATAATGATATATGTTACTACTATTAATTTGTATTTCTGAAACAGTTGGCCTTTTCTATATCTTTCAGAAATCCTGTAATATCACTATACTATATTTTGATGGCATTAAACTATTTACTATATACTATTTATTTTTAACCAATCTATTTTCAAGGACACGACATGGCATCTCTGGAAAAATTGTCCGCAGTGTGTGAGTGCGTGAGTGAATGAGAGAGTGTGTGTGTGTGCCCTGCGATGGGTTGGCACTCCATCCAGGGTGTATCCTGCCTTGATGCCCGATGACGCCTGAGATAGGCACATCTCTACAAGGTGTTGCATCTTGTAGTACTTTTACATAAGTTAATATAATACTAATCTAATTCTCGCAGCAATGCATTAACACTCTTAAGCTGCCTCCTATGTCTTGAAGCATGTTCAATATTTTTCTTTTCTCCTGTTCCTCTTTTTTTGCAAGCTTTGCATTTCCGGAATGATCTCAAATAGTGTACATTAACGCATCATTCCACTGTGAAAACCAACAGATGAAGCGCTTCAAAGGCAACACCATACACGATTGGCTAGCTCTGAGGTGGACGCGGTGAGCTCAGACAATAAAACCGGGGCCTGTAGGGGTCACGGCCCCTGTGCTCAGTGACAGCGCTATCCGGCAAGGATGCTTTGCTCGTGGAACTTGAACCTGAAACAATAGAGCGGGTGCTTCAGAGCCAGGAAACCGGTGCCACGAAGAGCGAGGTTTGTTTAGCTCTCGCCTCTCGGCTCTGTTTGCTTACATTCCGGCGTCCAGCACAGATGCTGAGTGGCGTTTGGCCGTGTGAGAAATCTAAGATGTCCCCCGGCAGAGAGAAGAGGATCACTCGGGCTATCACGCAAGCCAAGTTTCAGACAGCTTGTTTAAGCTGGAGGAGAGATCTTCCCGTTTGGATATACTGCACCGTGCTGTGTGTGTTTACAAAGCATAAAATTGATTACAGAGGGTTCTGTTTATGAGTAGAGGCACTGAAGGTGGTTTATGTGTGAGATGAAGTCGTGATTTAGGCATGTTAAGTGTATCAATTGTTTTACAGTGCCATCGGGGTGATGGCAAAAAAAAAAAGCATTAAAAGTCACACCGAATGATGCATCAGCCTGCGTGCAAGATGGAATGTTTGTTATTTTGTTATACACAATCTTTCTCCACTGCAGTGTCATTTACACATTTTCAAGTAGTTTATACAAATTACTGGGACATATTTTCATGGTAGAATTCCACAATCAGTACGAGGAAGAGTATACGCTTTTACAAACGTGACCTTTTCCGTATATGTACTGTCATGTGTTACTAAGAGCATAAATAATCATCAGCATCACTGCTCCATGACGTTTCATATCTATGTTCTGTGATGAATGTACGCACATATACGTACACTCACCGGCCACTTTATTAGGTACACCTTACTAGTACCGGTGTGGTCTTCTGCTGCTGTAGCCCATCCGCCTCAAGGTTTAACGTGTTGTGCGTTCAGAGATGCTCTTCTTCTGCTCTTCTATCAGCTCGAACCAGTCTGGCCATTCTCCTCTGACCTCTGGCATCAACAAGGCATTTGCGCCCACAGAACTGCCTCTTACTGGATATTTTCTCTTTTTTGGACCATTCTCTGTAAACCCTAGAGATGGTTGTGTGTGAAAATCCCAGTAGATCAGCAGTTTCTGAAATACTCAGACCAGCCCGTCTGGCACCAACAACCATGCCACGTTCAAAGTCACTTAAATCACCTTTCTTCCGCATTCTGACGCTCGGTTTGAACTGCAGCAGATCGTCTTGACCATGTCTACATGCCTAAATGCATTGAGTTGCTGCCATGTGATTGGCTGATTAGAAATTTGCGTTAACGAGCAGTTGGACAGGTGTACCCAATAAAGTGGCCAGTGAGTGTATCTAAACATATATAACCTTATATATGGACACATACTGTATATAAAAGAAGGCGCTCTGTAACATAACAATTAAATGCGCTAGTCTTATTTAAAACCAAGTCAATGTGACTCAAACCTTTGCAAGATTTTCAAGATTGATATCTAAAATTGATAAAAATGTACACAAATTTAAATTAGGGTATTTAAATATTATGGGATATAAAGCTTCTGGAAACCAGCGAGGTATTTTGGAGCTGATGCAAGTTTTGATCATCTTCAAAACAGGATTTAATAATCAAACACAGTGAAACATAACAGTCAATCGTTGTGTTTTAAATGCTTGAATGAGACTAGCACAGATTAATTTTTCTGTTAAGACGTTTGCCTTTTTTTTCATGTGGTAGCCTAGTGGTTAAGGTGTTGGACTACTGATCAGAAGGTGATGAGTTCAAATCCCAGGTCCACCAAGCTGCCACTGCTGGGCCCCTGAGCAAGGCACTTAACCCTCAATTGCTCAGTTGTATAAACTGAAATAAATTGGAAGTAACTCTGAATAAGGGTGTCTGCTAAATGCTAGAAAAAAAAAAAGGCTTTTAGCAATTATAGTAGTTATTTTAACGACTTTTAAATTGGAATTAAAATGGTAAAACGGGGGGCACGGTGGCTCAGTGGTTAGCACGATCGCCTCACACCTCCAGGGTTGGGGGTTCGATTCCCGCCTCCGCCTTGTGTGTGTGGAGTTTGCATGTTCTCCCCGTGCCTCGGGGATTTCCTCCGGGTACTCCGGTTTCCTCCCCGGTCCAAAGACATGCATGGTAGGTTGATTGGCATCTCTGGAAAATTGTCCGTAGTGTGTGATTGCGTGAGTGAATGAAAGTGTGTGTGTGTGCCCTGCGATGGGTTGGCACTCCGTCCAGGGTGTATCCTGCCTTGATGCCCAATGACGCCTGAGATAAGAACAGGCTCCCCGTGACCCGAGGTAGTTCGGATAAGCGGTAGAAAATGAGATGATGAATGAGTAAAATGGTAAACCAGTACCTAGGATTAAACCAGAGTTATTAATGGTAGCCTTAGGCAAACGGATTGTTGGGTGGCACTGGATGGCACTACTTAACTAATTGTTTATCACATATAATTGAAAGACAAAATGATGTTTACAAACGACCTGTTTTTGGCCTAACGCAAAATCTTGTGGATTACCATAGTGCATTATTTTAGTCGTTAAAGATACTCCATTAATAAAAAAAAGTGTAATGGTCTGAGACAATGAATGAGGAATTTACTACTTTAACCAGTGCTTCTTTGCATTAGGATGATATCAGGAACCAAACAGGAATATATCATTGTGGGAAATTGTTCATATATGTAGCGTTACCTGAAAAATTTAAGACAGTTTTACAAGCACAATGAAAGTTTTTATGGTTGTCTGCATTCCCACGGTGGTGTGGTGCCAGCAGGGTCACCCAACATCTCATGCAGAGGTAGAGGAGGAAGTGATTTGGCCCAACAAAAGGAAGAAGAGGAAAGGAGTGCTGACACTTTTACTGACTCACTCTGTTCTCCTGTATGTGTTATGTGAGACATCCTTTTCTCAAATAGTTTACAGACGGTGGCACAGGATCGTCCGTTTTCCATAAATTTTCTTTTCTTTTCATTTCAAACATTATGCTGAATTGTGCCTCCCACATCCTGAAGTGAACCTTTCCATCCATTTTTTTCTCTAGAAACTTGAATTCTTTTTGCTGTAATTGTTTGACAGAGTTTTCCTGTCTTTATGCTACTCAGAGGTGCAGAATGTGGCAGCATTTATAACATCCTGATCACACTTGTGCCCTCAAAGGACAAAATCCAGATGGACTTTGATAGACAAGGAAGCACTATACAGGCAAGCACTTACCTACTAGCACCAAAATGAGTTAATGTTGTGTATATAGGTTTATATTCAGGAGTAATATATTCCTGAGTGTGTGTGTGTGTGTGTGTGTGTGTGTGTGTGTGTGTGTGTGTGTGTTATACTCAGAGGAAGCAGCAGATGGCAGTAATCAGGCTTTGGATTCAGATGCTTTTAGCTCTTGTGTTTCCTGCTTGAAAGAAAAATATATAAATCAACATTCTGCTTTTACATTTTCAAATGATCTAGTTCTATATGTGACGGAATCAAATATGATATATTTTATTATGTAAAATCTGCTTACAAAGATTATTTCCTTTCATTTAAATAAATTTCCTTTAAGTTCTGGTGAAAAGTGAGTTTTTAATGCGTAAGAGTACATTTCTTATTTATGTATTTATCTATTTATTTATTTCTTTATTTTATTTAATTAATTTATTTAAATTTAATCCCTCTTTCAATAATACATCCAAATTGTTTTGTACTGTATATATTTGTATATATTTATATTTGTACTAAAAAAAAATCATATCATTCCACAAAGACTATTAATATTAATAGCATATTTAATTATGCTCATCTTTTAGATTTAAGGTTAGTAGTATTAGCAGCCTATTACTACTACTACAAACTAGTAAATAATAATAAAATGAAGAAGGATTTATTTTTATAAAATACATTTGAATTAAAAAAAAAAAATAATAATAATATATATATTTCATATATATATATATATATATATATATATATATATATATATATATATATATATATATATATATATATATATATAAAATATTTATAATAATATAACTAACTTTTACCTTTCGTTATGGAAGCATGCATTAATAAAACTCCAACATTCATACAAATGCAGCAATAAACTAATGTGTCGTTCCCTCTTATCTGCCATAAGCTCCATTAAAATAATCTCCAATACAAAGCTCACTAATATTTATTACAGAAAACACACATCTGCCTATATAGTTCCGCTTGATTTCAGCACTTGATTTCGAACACCATGCGGCATTTATTTCCAAAAATATGCTTTAATACCCATCAATGTATCCTACCACACTGAGTGAAAAGGAGTAATTAGAAGCATCTTGACAAGATGTTGGATCTGTCTACACGTCTCATCACGCTAAGCACTTGCATGTGGGCTGTTTGGTTCAAAAGATCAATTATTTCCCATAATCCTCACCGCCTATGAGCAATCTGCATTTTTGGAGGTCATTAAGGATATTCATGAACATAAAAATGGACTGGCTTTGGGGATGAAATCAGCTAATGAATTAGTGTAAATGTAAAGAAATGTGAGGTTTTGAATTTTTTAACTTTTAACTCATGGTGCAACCTGCTCAAATAAATAAATAAATAAATATATAAATAAATAAATAAATATGTTAAGAGAGCATACCATTTACATGCAAGCACTTTGTTCCAGGTTAAAATGGGAAGTACAATCTATGCTTTCAGGAGCGTCCAGGCATTTTGAAGAACTCCTGAGTGTGAGCTTAATCCAGGCCTTGACTGACAGTTTTGTCAGAGCACTGAGTGGCTTTATGCAGTTATTACAAGCATTTCCCTGTCTATGGGACTTTGGCTTACTCAAGATTATGTTGTAATCTCTCTAATCCTCATTGCTTTAAGATTTCAGTCAAAATTCAGAACACTAAAGTGTATATCTTCACTTGCCCTGCTTCTCCACCTCGCTCATACAGAAAAAAAACAAGGGTGTGGATTTACCCTTCACTAAAAAACCATTGAATTGAGTTATTTATTCTCAAAAAAAAAAGTGTTACTTTCAGAAAAGAAAACTGTTCAAAATTTGAATTGCATCCATTTTCTATACCATTTAACCTATTCGGGGTTGTACGAAACCTGGAGTCTATCCCAGAGGAGACGGAGCCCAAAGCAGGAGACACAATGGACAGGGTGTCAACGCACCACAGAGCACATACACAATTGTGCACGTACTCACACAACCGTTTATACACAATTTATATTTTGTGGATGCCAGTCCCTCTACATTACAGTACGTCTTGAGACTGAGGAGTAAACCAGAGTACACGCAGGAAACCGATGAAATAACACAACTACTGTTGTGTCAGTCAGCTTTGTGGTCAGGTCTTCATCAGGGATCATTTGAAGATTTCAGCAGGAAGGAATTAGCGTTGGGTCTGTGGTGAACTCGGAAATTGTGCAGACCCATTAGTTCCTCAGGAGCTCTTGGTTACTTAATTCCACTGGTTCCTCTCAAGGCTTCTTAATCATCATCTCAGGGAGATTTTCATCACCACCGTCACCTCGGGCTTTCTCATTAGAGATAGATGTTAGAGATAAATAGTCACTTAATATTGAACTTTAACATTTTTATTCGGTTTCTATACTTATGGAAAGCTGTTTTGAGACAATGTGAATTGTTAAAACATTTACATTTACAGCATTTAGCCGACACTCTTATCCAGAGTGACTTACATTTTTCTTATTTCAGTTTATAAACCTGAGCAATTGAGGGTTAAGGGCCTTGCTCAGGGGCCCTGCAGTGGGAACTTGGTGGACCTGGGATTCAAACCAGTGACCATCCGATCAGTAGTTGAACACCTTAACCACTGAGCTACCACATCCCATTAAAAGTGTTATACATATAAATTGGATGTAAACTCAAATATTCAACCCTTAAGTAAGCCACTGTGACCTCTATATTCAGAAATATAGACTTCAATGAAATTATTATTATTTTTATTGAAAAGCAATTATTATTAAGCACCAATAAATAATTTTGCTAAATCCTTCATATGGGTAAAACCTGCTTTAAAGGAAGATTGTAACTAAAATGAGACTAAATCTAAATTATTTGCAAGAAATAAAAACACTAAAGAAATAAATGAATGACTTACAGTGTGTGGAGGGAAACGCTACTGGTTCTGGATAAAATGGCTGCTCATTTTTCTGAATTTTGACCCTGGAACCATTTACACACTTTTTTTTTTATTTTATTTTATTTTTTTCAAATTTCATTTTATTTTTAATTTTTATTTTTAAAACAGCTAACCCTATTGGCATGGAATAAAAATGAATATAATTTTAATGATTCTTAAATTATTTAAAAACTAGTGGTTACAAATATATTCACTAGATCTCAACATTTCAAAAATCTGCACAATAATAAAACCAAAATTGTCAAACCAATTTTTTTAGGAACCTTGAAAGAAAATATCATGCCTATATTATCAGATTGACTCAACAGACAATTGAAGCCAATTGAAGCCAACTGAAACCTCAACAGACACAGGGAGAATGCATTTAGTTGGAATATCTCTTCAGCCAGCCAGCACCGATCTCCCTGAAGCTACAGGAAGTAGATGGGTAGCGTATATATCGGATGAAACTACGTAGTGTGTAAAGTGTGTGCATGACAGTGTGTTTGTCCATGTTCACAGAGCGAGAAGCATACGTATGGGATTGTAAGTGGAGGAAATGTCGTCTCATCGCCGAAGGCCGCTGGGGTCTTGCACGATCAAAGCTCTAATGGGAGCTGAAATAGGCATGATAGGATTCTTTATCAGTGATGGCGAAAGCAGCGAAACAGAACGCAGTACTTCATTTCAGCTCAGCTTCTGTGTAGTTCTGTGACCTCCACTTGGCCTGTGTAGAGCAATATAACTATTTCATACACTGGACATACTGTCAGTAGCAGTGTCTATGCTTCCTATAAGCAAACCTTGTCACATAGGGCCAATAATTTCATCCTGAATGTATTGTTATTTATCATTGTATTAGTTAAGAGCATACTAGAAGCTTCCTGAGGTAAAACTGCATCAGTGTTATTAACAACATTAGCATTGTCACATCATCAGTACTGAGCTAGCATTAAACCAGTGTAAACAACAGCATCCGAGCTGTGATAACGATCGAAAAGATATTAGAGACGTAAATAAGATATTCATTCCTAAAGTGATATTAAAGATCAGTGACAAGCTACTAGCTAACACGTCTACACATGTTTGTCAGCCAAGTTAGCTATGCTAACTAACTAGCTAAACAGACTGCATAAAGTGGTCTTGTATGTTTTTAACTACAGTAGCTAACACTCTATACGTTAGCAAGCTAGCTAATGCTTAGTTCGAATATTAGTTATGTATATGCTAATATTTATAATAAATAAAAGTCTCAGGATGAATTTCATACGAAAATTTTTAAACTAATGCTAATTCTCTGATTTTAATCGGTAACTTTTGACGCAAAAGAGCTTGCGTAATTGAAACAAACAAAAAAAATGTTTTGTCACATTAATGTCTTTACCAGAAATTTAACAGAATAGCAGATTGACAATTTAAATATTGCTGATTTCTTTTTATATACCTGTTTTTCCCCCTTAATTTATAATCCTATTGTTAAAAAAATAACATAAATATGAAGACATATCATTTTTATCATTATCAAACATGGGGACATTCTGCCAGGAGAAACTGGGTTGCTATGTGACCCTGGTAGTGTCCCTTTTATCCCAGAATCCCCACAACACATGACCCCTCTGCCTCAGCCTCTAGGACAGGAATGATGGTCAAAGTGCAGAGGAAGCCTAGAGACGTGATCACAAGCAGGATTAGTCAAAGCACACATGTCCTTTGCTTTTGCTCATGGCTTAGGTCCAAACCGACATGATGTCGTTCCAAATGTTTCAGAACTGAGGTTGGAGGCAGAGAAGGGTTGGAAGATATAAATGTTTTAAAGTCATGAATTTTGCTTCCATAGTTTTCAGAACATTTATGGTTTCCGGGCATTGTTTTTATCTAAAATATACACAGTTGCTGAAGTGACACTGAGGTGACAGTGTCCACATTTTTATATTTCTATAATTCAGGATATTAATTTATGGCCACATGTCAGAGGATCCATAAAAAAAACAATCAATCTCTCATGCTGCATTTTGTCTTAGGTCTTGCAGTGTCTAAATGCGAGGAGCACTTTGTTTTCGGAATGTTTCAGGGAGTCTCATCGCTGATGTTTCGCTCCTCTAGGTCTAAACATGGAGACGTTTCTGCGTTTTGTAAGACTTTGTTTAAACTGTGATTTCAACACTATGAGAACTTAATGATACGATGCTTTCCTGAGATTTAGACTTCACTGACAATATAACGGTATTTCACAAGTTTACACAAGGTTCCATACACACATGCCATAACACAGAAATATTTAGTCAAAAGGCATATACAAAACACTTTTTAGGTTGAGAACTTTTAAAAACAATGGGTTCTGAAAAGCCACTGGAAGCCGAACGCTCCAGTCAAGATGTTTACACGGGTTCAGCTGGTGCTGTCGGACCTACTACCTTCGGGCCGAAAAACCTGCGTCCGAGGACAAATAAACAGGAAGAAGGCCAGCCGGCTGGGAGAGAAGTGCTGTATTTATTGAAGCTCTTTCTGACTTGGGCTCATTTCAATCTGCTGAAATAAACTCTGCATTTATTAAGAGACACTTGCAATGTGATACACCAATTAATCTCATACGTCAGTGGAAAGTATTTTTTTTTTCTCTAGGTTTTCAACATTTTTTCAACCTTTTTTTTTTTTTTTCTTTTCACTTTCATTTAACTAGGACTCTACTTGAAAGACCGGAGTTACATGCGCTTCAGAGTTTATAATTGCACATTAGTTCAATTCCATAGTTTCAAAGGAAGGCTGGATAAATACTTCCTTATCGTATCCTAATTCAGCCTAATTCAATTGGGTGAAGAAATCAAATAAATGACATAAAAAGGGCATTTTTAATAAGAGAGTACAGACAATGAGAGGGGGTGACTGAGAAAACCAATAGGCATGTAATCACAAAAGCAATATGAAAATCATCTCGGTGAATAAAAGTGTGTTTGGTTTTTCATTACTGTTAAATTAGAATTTGTAGAAATTTGCTTCATTTATTCGATTGAATTCACTGACATTAATCCATTTGTGCCAAATATTTTCTTATGCACAGTGATTTGCTACCAGTAATCCAATTTAAACAGGTTCAGTATTAATCTTACATTATCTTTTGCTTAAGGAGAAGTGGATTTAAGTACCTGCCATCTTTAGGTGTCAGTGAGAAATAGCTGGTAAGTGGACAAGCATTATAATTCATTCATTGTAATTAAAATGAACAGAAAAACCAAGGCATGGATCTACAGCATGTTTATTTGATAAAATGTGGAATGTGATTGTGGAAATACATTTAAAGAGCTTAAAATATAATTATTAACTAAGGTGCGATTTCATACAAATACCTTTCAAATGATGTGTAAGGTAAACTAGACTTTACTACATATGATAACAATTCCTCCAAATCTACAGCTGGGATGTAAGAAAGAGGGACATTTGGACCAAGAAAGACAAGCAACCACATTTTTCAAAAGAAATTCACCAAAGACAGGAGCCATTCAACAACAGAACTACAGAACTGCATTTTCATGTGGCCACAATTACACAGTCGCCAATCATACAAGCAATGGCCATTATGAATCTGAATCAGACTGGACTGGAATTTACACTTGGCAATACTGAGAGCTCAGGAAAATGTTCTACATCCAAAACCACATACTAAATAGTAAATATTTAGTATAGTTATATGTGGTTTGGGATGCCATGAAAGCACTGAAATCCAGTACAGCACTGGTGCCTTCCTGTTTTGACATTCTATTTAGTCCAGTAGCATGAGCTTTAAGATGTAGCCATGGAAAGTTCCCAAAGTCAAGCAGGAACGCTGATGGCTCCTCCGAAAATCAAGAAGATTTCTAGTGTTTTCCAATAAAAAACATACTATAGGTATACTATGGGATGAAATACTATACCACTAAGTCCATTGTGGACTTGGAGATATGTCCACCCTGGACATCTTTATTTAACTTGTTTGTTTTATCCATCAGTCTACAACTTACATTTGATGCTGATGCCATCTATTGCATCACCAGCAAATTTTATTATATCTGTGTTTGAAAGGGGGATTAGTGGTTAGCACGTTTGCCTCACACCTCCAGGGTCGGGGTTCGATTCCCGCCTCCACCTTGTGTGTGTGGAGTTTGCATGTTCTCCCAGTGCCTCGGGGGTTTCATCCGGGTACTCCGATTTCCTCCCCCAGTCCAAAGACATGCATGGTAGGTTGATTGGCATCTCTGGAAAATTGTCCCTATTGTGTGATTGCGTGAGTGAATGAGTGCGTGTGTGTATGCCCTGCGATGGGTTGGCATTCCGTCCAGGGTGTATCCTGCCTTGATTCCCCGTCACCCGAGATAGTTTAGATAAGCGGTAGAAGATGAATGAATGAATGAATGTGTTTGAAAGTACACCTGTCAGTCAGGATCCAGTAGCAAAGTGAGATATTTGGACCCAAAAGTCTCAAAAGAAGATTGTCCAAACTTGAGACTTTAAAAATTGCTAATGTTGTAATGGTTGCAGGGGTTGGTTTCAAATGCATACTTGAAAATTGCTGAGGTAGTCTACTATGGATACCCTGAAAATAACTGGGGATAGTCCTACATGGATGCTTTAAAGATTGCTAGGGATAGTCCCACATGGATACCCTAAAGATTGCTGAGGCTGGTCCCACATGGTTACTTTAAAGATTGCTGGGGATGGTACAAAACAGATACTCTAAAATTGCTGGAGATTGTCCTACATGGATACCCTGAAAATAGCTGGGGATTGCGGCCCATCAATACCAGAAATATTGCTGTGGTCGGTCCCACATGGATACACTGTGTAAGGGGATGCTCAACAATGGATAGACTCAAGATTGCTAAAGATAAATTAAAGTTTGCTGGGGTTGCTCTCGAGATACAGTAGATACCCTCAAGATGGTCTCACATGTACTGTATACCCAAAAGAATGGTGTGGTATTTGTGTTTTTGATGGCCTTGTAATTCAGGGTCATATCTTCAGTGAAAATAGAAAGAAGATATAAAAGCATGTAAGCATTAGAACCAGTAGATCCTGACCATTAAGCCAATTCAAATTACAAATGAAAACTCATGAATGACTCCATGGCTAGTTTATGACCTTGTCTAAATGCACAATCTTTACTGTGAAGCAAGCAAATGGCTTTTTTTTTTTTTTTTCTTTTTTACAAACTTTAAATAAACGCTGCAAAAATGGGAAAAGAGGTCATAAAATCTAGCTCTTTTGCAGTATAAACAGGTTTATGTGTATATATATATAAACACGTTCCCTAGCATGTACAAACATGAGCATGAGGACTTCAGCTGCAATGCTTCAGCTCATGAAGGGCCAAAACTGCTGTAAGCAAGCGTGTTTATTCCAACTTTTAAACAATCCAATATTTCAGAAACGAACTGTTGATATCAGGTATGATCGATTTACTTCATTTATACAAAACTGAAATATGAAGCCATGTCTGAATATTTGCAGTTGGAGGTTTCTCGTATATGGTAGTCCTGAAAAGGTTATTCACTAGTGCTACTTCCAAGCTGTCTTATGAGTCGTGCCCTTGAAATAAAAAAATAAAAAAAATATTGTGGTAATTTAACAAACTGTTAAGCTCTTATAGGGTACGTTACACAATCAGTTCAAAATGAAGACATCTGAAAACGTGACTTTTAAAGTATCAATAGGAAATAACAAAATATGTAAGGAATAAAATATTTTAGGTTGTTAATGGAAACTAATCAAAGACGTGGCATCACCCAATAGCTGATTTTATTTTTCAATAAAAGCATGGCTTGAAGTGTTTTTTTTTTTCTCCTATAGAACTGTAAGTTGCGAACAATGTCAATTTTTGACTTAAATTTGTTCCACTCATGCATGTTGTTAAGGATAGCAAACAAAGTTCTTGTTAGCACTTACATCATAACAGCTATCTTTAATCAACCTGCATTAATAAGCCAAAAAAAGTCTTTATAAATCCTTCTATCCTGAGTAGAGCACTTCCTTTTACGGTTACAAAGCACTTTCAGTGTAGACTCCTTCCAAAAATGCTAAATTTAACATCTTGTCGAATCAATTTTAATCTCTTTACACAGGATGCAAACTGCTAATTCAGACACGAAAAGTATTAGCATGGGTGCATTAATATAAACCTGTGATTTGTTTTCTTTATAAAAAAAAAAAAAAAAACGGTCAACAACATGACTGAAAAGGTTTAAAGATTTCAACAGTACTGTGGTATAATACTCAGACAGCAGCTGTAACATCATCAACAACAAACTCTTAAATTCTTTTCACCTCACAATCTTCGAGAATCTATGCTAGCTGCGGTATCTAATATAAACGTTAGCTTACTGTATCAAAGCTGTCTGTTATGATCAATCCATCAATGAATCAATCAACAAAAACAAGAAATAGCAAAAAAATAGTCTGATAGTCTGATTTCTTCAATGTCATAACTGTAATCATGAGGAACACTGTTGTTGATATTTCGTTTAGCCGAAAGTTAACAATTTTTCTGTAGCTCTGTAAATAATTAGACTTATTTACTTTTGCTTTTTTTTGCCATAGCGTACATGCCGGATGTGTTCATTACGTTTTGTCACGTTTAGAAAACAAACATTGCTTGATTATTAATCACAAGTTAACAGAGGCATCTGAAATTAGTGACAGAAACACACTTGATTACTGTAATTACTGCCAGCAGTGAATATTTCCAGAATAAAATGCCATGTGTATATTTATTGGGAATTCAGTTTATATTCGGGCCGGGAAACATGGAAACCGCTTTCTGAAAGCAAATTCTTACTTTTCTGCGTGTGTGTGTGAGTGTGTGTGGGCATACATTTTGAATGCAAATAATATTTATGTTCAAGTGAACGAAAGACAGATGCGTAATGTTTGTTTGTGTGTGAAAAACGAGTGCTTTTTGGATTCTGATGTTTCGTGGAGCCTGAATAACATTTTTCCGAAAGTCTCTCTCTCTCACACACACACACACGCGCGCGTGCACTCTCAACACAACACCGCCACTCATGTCAAGGCCGAATCACGGCTCATAGGATTAAAATCATTCTCATAACCTCCCCCCACATTTAAAACATGCTGATGGTCTTTTTGAAGGGATCAGACCAAGCCAGGACAACCACACTATCAAAGCAATTTAGCCGTTTGGGGACGTGACAGAGAAATCCAGCACTATTTCAACTTAAATACTATATGCATAGGGATGAAACATAGATTCATCTAGGAGTAGGTACTTAAGGAGAAATTGTGCAAAGGGGCTCAAGTGGCCTGGGTGACACCGACAGAATTAAATCAGTCAAGAGGAGTAAAAAATATCTCTGTGTGTATGTGTAATTTAAATCTTGCATTTAAATTGCGTATTAATGTGTAATTTCGGTGCTTCGTTACTTAAGTACGGTCCGTTTCAGACTGACCTACAGTAATATTTTTAACTTTACTTTACCAGAGAAGCAGGAGGTTAGCTGGAAACGGGATACACACGTAGTGCGTTAGAAAGTGAATATAAAGAAGGAATTGGACAAAGCAGCCAGGCCTAGGGTTACCGGTTCGATCCTTAGATTAGGTTACTCTCATTTTCTCTCCAGATCTGTTTGAATTTCCTCTCCAGGTTTCTGCTCTAAATTGTTTGAATGAGTGTGTGAACATTGTGCGATTGTGTGACTGTGTCCATCCATTCATCTTCAGTATCTTCCCAAGACACTAAGTTGGGAAAACATCCGAGTTGCAATGGCAGGAAAATTAATATTTTTAATAATAATAATAATAATAATCTTTTCGACAGGCTTTCGACTGTGTCTTTATGAGAGGAATCAATAGGCAGGTGAACTGGAAATGAGCTCCAAACGTTAAGAGGAAACATGGTGGTGCGTAGGTGAACTGGGAACAGGATACACACGTTGCTGTGACTGATGATCAGAAAATCCCCACTCAGTAATTTGTGCATAACTCGCAGAGTGGAGTGTAAATGTCACATATCGATCGGAGCGGGCCGTCCCGTATTGACATTCTCTCCACTTACCGACGAATGCTTTTGGTTGTGTGTGTGTGTGTGTGTGCGCACGTGTGCGTATGTGTTTGTGTGTGCAAGAGTCAGGCAGTCAGTCAAGCATCTAAAGATGTGCCAGGAATACACACACACACAAACAGAGGATGATTTTCTCACTTTCTGGGAAGTGCCAGGCAGCTGAAATTGATCCCTATCATTCTTTAAACAGATGTGGTGTTGCAGGCAGTGTAGTGTATCTGTATAATGTAGCGCTCGTGCCTAATTATGCACACAAAGCTCCATGACATAATCAATGAAATGTAAATAAAAACGCCACTCTCTGGGCAAGAAAACTGTGTCTGATTTTTGACTCCTGCCTATTATTTTATTTAACATTTCTCAAATGTAGTGTTTTGCGATACACCGACAAGAAGCGCAGCGGTTTATGGAACTGTTAGGGTTTGTATGGAGGAATGAATCAAGCAACCACTAGTGTTACACAATATTTAAAGTGCTTTATGAGTACAGATAAGGATTTCAATTTCTAAACCGGGTTCACTCTGATATAAATATCTATATTTCGATTTGCACAATGCGCCCATTCTCTCTCTTGGGCCTCAAGCACTGTCTTCAAATAAACCACAGATTCTAAATCTTAATCTAACAAAAATCTAAATTACTTCTTACTCTTGATATCTTACAGCTGTAACTGGGAAAGAACAGTTTCATGGCAAAATACTAATTGTTACTGTACATCTAACATTGTTTATTCTTATGAGCACACATTTTTGTTTCTATTTCAAAAAGCAAAGTGAAAATATATTTGCTGATATATTATATATCTATAACTAAAATGTCTGAATAATTTCACCCATTGAACGTTCAGATTAAAAAAAACATTCCCTTTCAAACTTTTGTCTATTTTTTGAATATACATTTTGAAGATACATATTGTAGATGTAGTACAGATGTAGTATTGTAGTCTATCACTACTGAAAATATTCTATTTTTCATTCTTGTGTCAGTGAAAACTGCCTTTTTTTTTCACTTTAATGACAGTGTGACGGCACGGATTGGAGCTGGCAAGGATTCCACGCTTTTGTGCAAATTATGATCCATCTTGAAATCTGTCCGAATGTCATGTAAATATGCAATTTAACAGCAGAGATTAGACGCAAGGAAAATCTGACCTTTTGTTTAAAGCATAACACGGTTCGTATCAATCATTAGCTTACATTTAAATCGATATCTGTCTGTCTTTAGCTTACGTTTAAATGTTCAAGATGTTGGATATATACAGTATTTCTTGTTTAAAATGTGTGTTGGATCTGACCTTATGAAGATAGATAGATAGATAGATAGATAGATAGATAGATAGATAGATAGATAGATAGATAGATAGATAGATAGACATGCTCCTGTACAAGGCATGTGTGCCCAAGTTGTGTGACTGTAGGTGACACATCCCCTGCACATCACCTATCCTTGCTGGTTATTACTACTGACGTGTGCTTGCTGTGCACCTTCCCAGTCCCCATCAGCTCGATACGACCTGGCAGGGCAACACACCCACATGCTCCTGACAGATCCCTCACAGCAGGATAGTAACAGGAGGGACACATTGTCAGTCGCCCCAAACCTCTGCTCTCTGCCACGGCTGCAATGCAATGTCACCATACACAAACACAAACACACACACACACACACAGCTCTGCCGAGAGTCAGTCCATGAGGTGAGCCCGAACACAGCCTCTCATATTTTCTAGCTACAAGGTGAGTTTTGCCTGCCGCCATCGCTTAGCTTCTCTTTGAGCTTACGCAGGTTTGGCACAGCAGAGCTATTTTCTCTTACACCCTCTCTCTTTTCGACACACACACACACACATACACACACAGCATGACCTAAGGAAGTGAATAAATCATCTCTCACACTCTCTTTCCTCCACATGCTGTTTATCAGACATAGCTTTGCTAAAGTGGTGCTTTAACATGAGTGTTTACAGAAGGTGTGTGTGACCCTGTGGTGTAGTACACACACAAGTACACACAGTGTGAGGCAGGTAATATATTAGCTCCTGCCTGGAAGCTGTTTGACTCCTCTGTTGTAGCTGTGTGAAATTGCACTTTCTCTTTTTGCTTGGTTGGCTAGCACATCACCGCTGTCAGCTGGGGATGTTTGTACACAGTGGGCAGCTTTTTCTTTTTTTTTAACTCGAATGTATGCTAGCCTTCAGAGAAATGTATCCAGCAACATAACAGGCTATAGAGGGAAAGTAAATTACTGTAGCTACATGGAGTCTAAAGAAACTAGCTAGATTTCTCTGAAAAATAGCTGTGTAACTTGAAGTTTCAATGCGTATCAGTTTAGTAATGATATTATGGTCATTGATCTGATCCGTTATAATAGTATATTATAGTATACTATCGTTTTAATGTAAGTTATGTTTGGGGTGTAACATGTTGTTCAGCTAGCTACATTTCCCTGAAAGATTCTGTTCCAATGTAGTTATGTAGTTTCTATGTATCTTTCTCTGTAGTTTTTAGTGTAGCTCTACAGTTTATACTGTATGGGAGGTTATTTCTATGTAGTTATGCTATTCTTTCATGTAGCTGTGGGTTAATTAGCTAGCTACTTTTCTCTGAAGTAAGTCATTAGCCTGTAGCTAAGTCACTTTGGCAGTGTAGCTATTTAGATAACTAGCTACTTTTCTTTGAAGTAAGTCATTAGCCTGTAGCTAAGTCACTTTCACAGTGTAGCTATTTAGTTAGCTAGCTACTTTTCTCTGAATTAAGACATTAGTCTGTAGCTAAGTCACTTTAACAGTGTAGCTATTTACTTAGCTAGCTACTTTTCTCTGAATTAAGACATTAGCCTGTAGCTAAGTCACTTTAACAGTGTAGCTACAGTATTTACTTAGCTAGCTACGTTTCTCTGAAATAATTCATTTGAGTGTAGCCAAGCCACTTTGGCAGTGTATCTATTTGCCTGTCTTGAAAACAAGTCATTTGACTGTAGCTAAACCACTTTGAGTTAGCTAGCTACATTCCTCAAAATTATTTGGTTCTACTACTACTACTACTACTACTACTATTACTACTTTACAAAACATTAAAACACAAAAGTTATTAAAAACAATGCAGATGTAATGCAATGCAATGCAAAAATGCTATATAATTTTACCATATATATATATATATATATATATATATATATATATATATATATATATATATATATATATATTTAAATATAATTAATATTGTATCTTATATTTAATAAAATGCTCTTTTTTTGTTTCTAATGATTGAATGTCTATCAAGTTGGTTGGCTAAACTAAAAATAAGCTATTCCTCTATAGTAGTCTAACTAGCTAGTGCCATATAGGTTATTGTGTAGCTAACTAAATTTCTCTGAAAAATGAAGTTACACCTTAGCTTAGCTACATTTGCTGTGGACATTTTAGTACCATATATTATTTGGCTTAACTAGCTCAGTTGAACTAGTTAAACTGGTCACTGAAACATTTTTTCACTGTTTGCTGTGGAGCTTGTAGTGTTTTAATTTGCTTATTCATTCATATGAAATGTAATCAAACTAATTTTGCATGACAGAATTCTAATGAATACTTTCCCGAATAGTAAATGAATGTCTGACCATTTTCCAAGAGTATTTAATAAGACACCCTCTCAGAAGTCAGGGGTGAAAGAAGAGCAGCAAACTGTCGAAATGGTAAATGGATCATAAGTAATAATCGTCAAGGTTTTTGCTGCGGTCAAACACAATAAACGACATAGCACAGGCCACTCATTTTGCTGAGGAAATGACTGTGTCTGATCGGGTCTGACAGAGATCAGCGTAATGTGGCCAATAAACACGGCTGCTTCCTGTCTTCTATCATAGTCTTACTCAGTGAGATCAAGCTACAAAGGCGGTGATAACAAGCCTCAAACAAGAAAAGAAACTTTAGAGTTTAGCTTACTTTTTCTGGAAAGTTCAACAGAAATGGAAGAACAGAACATGCAGCAAATATGGCTAGCTTGTCAAAGAGTCAAAGCTTATGAAACTATATGTTAATCAAATACAAATGAAACGAATCACAGAATTATTGTCCCGACATTTATTGTTGCCTAGTGTGGTTAGCATATTTGCCTCCCAACTCCAGGGTTGGTGGTTTGATTCCTGCCTCTGCATAGAATTTGCATGTTAACCTTGGATGTTTTCACTGTGAACTTCCAACAGTCCAAAGACCTGCATCCTAGGCTGATTGGCATCTCTAAATTGTGCCCAGTGATGGTTTGGGTTACCATCTAGGGTGTCCCTGCCATGTGCCCCCAGTCTCCTGCGACAAACTCTGGGATCTTCATGACAATGAAGGATAAGTCTGTTGCTATAGGATTCAGGTTTTTCATGTCCATGTAAGAATAGCGTTACATATTTGGAACGATTTGGACACCAAAGCTCAGCCACACCAACATTTCATGGGTTTTCCTAAACCAAAGCAGATATAATGCACTTGTTTTGATGGTGCCATGAACATAGGCATTTCTAAACTATTTGTGTTGTGACTCCTTGGAGAAGAAACACTTATATAAGAAGTGTAGAGTAGATAACATGCAATTCCGTGAACACCAGTTATGAGTCACTGGTCACCAGTTCATGTTACTGAATTTATACATGCCATTTTTACCCCACTACCCTCAAGCACCATCATTTTTCCAACTTCCATTTACATTTGCATGCATTAAATCATTATCATGTCATAAATCAGGAGGCTGCTACTGTAAAAGCCTGGAATACAGTGCAAACAGATTCACAGCAAGACAGAGACAGCAGCTCACAACAGCGGTGTTAACATGAGCCATGCAAATCGAGGCAGAAAATGAATATTAATCTGTGATTGTGATGCAGATGGGCTTTGGATATGCAGATGATGATACACCGGTGCCTCTGGGACACAGGGCATTCGTTTATTATTTTAACTCGAGGTGCCGTGGCCTCTGCGTGAACCCTGAGCTTGAAACAAGGACGAACTCGTGTTTTTATTCAGATGCCAAAAAAAACGACAAGTGAAAAAAACCCCCACTAAACTCTAATTTGGGTAAACAAATATGGGAAAAAGATGAATTCTTGAATGAAGGAGACAAAATCGAGCATATGTTATGGCTCCCTGCAGCCCATCCAGACAGAAAAGCAAAAAAGATGGATCTGCACCATGATGGAAATAGAGGCCTCTCACAGCATGAGAAAGAGAAGAGCAAATCAAGATATAAGGAAAATGTTGGCAAACACTTATCGGCGAGGATAATGTGCTCTTTCCAAGCGCTAATACACTAATGCATTAATCTAAATATCATTCCAGCGCACCGTCCTGGTGCTAAACATTAGCAGTCTGACTTGATGTCACATAGCAGCAGGCCCAAAGCACTTTGCGTGCGTGCATAAGTGCGCTCAGTTGGAGGTTTGTAACCTGAATAATGTGCGTTTTTCTCCATGCCATCCACATCTTCCTGGCAGACTTTGAAAAGACGCTTAATTTCATACTTGTTTACGCCTCTTTGCTGAGATGAGAGCGAACTGGAAGCGCATGTATTTTTAATTCCAAATTAAGCCAGGGGAAGAAGTACGCGTTGCACATTTGCGTCTGACAGTCGTGACCTCTTCTCGCCTAGAGCGTGGATTATGATGAACAAAAGTTAACACACTCGAGATACTCGGCTTAACATCCATTCATCACAGATTAGGCCATCTTAACCACTACTTCAGATGGCGTCCGCATTAAATTCAGCATCCTACAGTAACTGCTGGAAAATGGCCACTCACCAGCTGAAATTGTGACTTTGAAGTTTACAGCATCTGCAAAAGGTTTAATTGCAACTGACCCGGATTTCTTTACAGTATGTTTATGTCTTGCTTTCCAAATTATGCACCATTCAAACTCAAAACCCAAACAAAAGTACCTAGGTCACAGAAGAGTCGGCTGGGAGAACGAGCCTGGATGAAGGGATGAAGTGATGGGCTTAGTTGTCGCACCGCATTACATCAAACTTTCACCATCATTTATCTTTTATATTATCAGATGAGAGTATTATAAGCCAATAAGTAAGCTGCTATGTGGGGTTAGATATGTTTTGGTCGGTGGCAGGATGATGCATGGGGATGAAACATGGCTGAAAATGGAACTGTGTGTGTGGGTGGAACAGAAGTGCTGATGATGGACAAAAGTGAGAGTTTGGACGAGAATGCTGAAGGTGTAATAGGGTTTAAAAGGCCAAGCACAGGATTATCTCCCAAGTGACACGGTGAGCCAGAAAAGATTGCACTAATCCCACAACTTTTTTTTAACAAACTCACCAAAACCTAGTATGTCTGAGAATGCTTGTTTTGTTTTCTCTTCATCTTTCTGTTCTTTCTATCCAAAAGCAGAGTTACATTTACGGCATTTGGTAGACACCTTTATCCAGATTTACTTTTATATAGCTGAGCAAGTGAGGGTTAAGGGCCTTTCTTAGGGGCCCAGGAGTGTCAGCTCGGTGGCCCTAGGATTTAAACTCCCTATTAGTAGTCCAACACTTTAATCACTGAGCTAACACTTCCCCACCTATCTGTCTACCCTTCTATCTATATATCCTTCCTTCCCTCCCTCCCTCTCTACTGCAGAGTAGCTCACTTCAGAAACTTTTAGAAAAATTTTTTCAAAAGATAAATATAAAATTACAATTTACTTTTTTTATATAATAAAAAAAAATCTTAAATATTTTTGATATTCCTGTAAACCTGCTTCATGGAAATATCCAGTCTCAAAAGTGCTATACAAATAAAATAAAATTGAATTAAATCTTAACATCATATCTTCACAAATTTGCATTTGCTGATTCCTCAGGGTTTATTCGGATAAGTAACGCTATTAAAAACAGATACAAATTTTTATGGTGTCATTAGGGTTGACCTAAATGTACAGTAATTTGGCACCCCACCTTCACCTACCCTCTGACCCCTGAAGAAAAAAGAAACCTTAAAAGGTTCCGTGCTTGTTCTGAAAAAGTCAGGTCTCACCAAAACTCCTGACACAAACCATGACTCTACGTGAAAACAATCAACGAAACTCAACAGTTAATGTGATTTGGCTCGACTCAATTGTGAACATAATAGGCCCATTACCACTCACATCTTTGGCATTGACACAACCCCAATTTCTGATAGCATACCTAGTCAACAGGAAAAGCTCTGACCGATTAGGTTCCACATCCACTGAAATCCACTTGCGGGTCACTGACTCGCTAACATGAGGCAGACAGCACAGCAGAAAATCCGTGGGTTTACCAAGAAGACTTCTGTAATAGAATGATATAAATACAAGCATAGAAATCTATATGACAAAATAAGTATTCTACAATATTTACATATTTAAACGAACAAACAAAATTTACACGTCAGTGTATAAGATGTAGTAGTTGTTAGATTGGAAAAAAAAAAAAACCTTGTTATCTTGTGCTTTTTGTAAATTTCTGTATATTCATTTTAAAAAATTGCATACATCTTATTACGAAGTGTGAAAATGCAGTTAAATTTTCCACCAGTTCTTTCCCTTTTAAAAGAACAATTGAAATATTCATACGTCTGTTTTTTTTTTTTTTTTTGGCTGTGAAAATTAAAAAGCTCATGTAGACTTTTTAAGCGTCGGTGTTGGGCTAGCTAGAAAACCTCAGGGCCTGTTAGGGTTCTCGACACCAACCATCCCCTCCAGACCTCTCCTCTTTTTCTCTCTTCTCCTTTCCTCTTTTCCTCTGCGAGGAAGCGGCTGTTTGCAGAACTGTTTAAGGCAAGGTGACAGAATCATGCAGAAGAAAAATTTAGTAATTTCCAACAGAGCTTTAGGTGGAATTTTTCTGGCCGGCAGCCCGCTCTACCTCAGAGTATGTGTATGTATGTGTGTGTGTGTGTGTGTGTGAGAGAGAGAGAGGGAGTGTGTGGGTGTCTCTCGTGGGGAAGTGCTCGGGAGGAGGGGAAAAATGCACTCTGACAATTTTGCCTTCCCTTAAGGAGCCCGTGCCAAAAAAGTACAATATTTCTGGTGAAAGCTCTTTCATGGCAGAGAGTGTGGATTAGGAGGGGGAAAGCACTGCAGGATAATGCTCATACCGCTCTGTCACCTATTATTACGTGCACTTAACACTGCTGTTAAGAGATACTTCCACAAAAGAGGTCAGAGGAGAGCGTGCCGGGGGAGGAAGAACATGTTCGCTTGTTTGCAGGCACAGACCTACACAAACACACACACAGCGGTTGAGTGAAAGGGTTGCCGGGGTCAGCAATTGGCTGCTGGGCTTGGCCATGTGACAGGAAGGATGCTGTTGTCGTGGATACGGGCAAGGAGACTGAGTGAACTTGGCCACCTGTCCAGGAGAGGAGAGGAAAACTGAGGAGAAGGATAGGATATAAGAGATGAATGGAAAACAGAGAGAAAGGGAGAAAAACAGAAAAGAGTAGGAAAAGAGCAGAGGAGAGGAGAGGATGCAGACAGAGCAGAGGAGAAAGAAGCGATGAAAACAGTATAGGATAGGAGAATCAACAAGAGGAAAAAATAGAGGGATACAAATTAGAGGAGAGGAACACAGGAGAGAGGTGAAGAAATAAGTGACTAGTAGTGAATGAGAGAAAAAAGAAAAAGAGGAGAAAAATTTATAGTGAAATGCATTTGCAATTAAAAACACTGGAAACAAGAAGAAGGGACAAGAAAAGAAGCAATGACAGGAGAGAAGAGGAGAGAAGAAGAGAAAAATGAAGGACAGAGAAGAAGAAAAGAGGAGAGTAGAGCATCAGATTATACAGAAAATTGGACAAGTAAAGAAAGAACATGGAGAAGAGAGCAGAGGAGAGAGGAGAAAGTATATAAGGGAAAATATGATGGAAGAAAGAAAAGGAAAGTTAGTGAGAGAAACAGACAAGAAGAGAAACTCATAAAATGCCAGAGGATTCGATTTAGAGCCAAAACAAAATTAAAGGTACTTGGAATGATTTGGAGTTTTAATTTGTGGTGAATAAGTTTTTAATTGTAAATTTAAAAGAGGATAAAAACTAACTATTGTACATTTTTTTCACACTTTTCTTGTTCCAGCCCAGA
Organism: Tachysurus vachellii; assembly: GCF_030014155.1. Lineage (NCBI taxonomy): Eukaryota > Metazoa > Chordata > Actinopteri > Siluriformes > Bagridae > Tachysurus > Tachysurus vachellii. The sequence goes on along the minus strand of NC_083463.1, from coordinate 29,345,333 downwards.
ATGAAACACAGGGCCAATTTTTTTTTTTTTGCTTGAGTCTCAATGGACTAAACTTTGTCTACACTTTCTCGTTTCTTTCTTTTTTTTCCTCTTTTAATCCAGATCTTCCCCGGAAAGTCTCCAAAGTATCCTCCATGCATTCTACCTCTCTATCCAAAAACGGAAAAGATAACGATGCTGTTTCCGTAGCCGCAGTTTCCACTTGGCCACTGCAGAAACGCTGCTATCTCTCCATCCCTTCTTTCCTTGTTTATTATTTATAAGAACTTCTTCAAAATGGGCTTGAGTTCACGAGTAAAAATACTAGTGCATGAGGAGAGAAACAAAAAAACAGATCACATCAAGCGAAACTGTAGAACAGCCGGAAATATCACACGTACTGTACAGTATGAATACATGTGCACTTTTCTATCTAATCTAGAACCTTTAAGAGTTCACTACGCAGGAACGTATACGGAACCGTATAAAGATACGTGGACGAATGGAACCTAAATGCATACAAACAAAAACTCGTCAGGAAAAAAAGAAATCTAGTACCCAATAACTTTTTTTTATACATCTCAACAACAAAAGGCTTCTCTTTCATGCTGGCTTCCAAGTAGAACTTCTATATAAAACTATGAAGTTTCCAGCGTTCGTTTAAATCCCCCTTTCAGTTTGTCTTCTTTGGGGAACCCAAAACATTTCTTCTAAAGAACAATACAATATAGGAGAAAGACAATTAGAACGCTAGAGCCATAAACCATCTAAAGAAGCCTAAAGAATTGTTATTTACTATTTTTCTAAGAGTATACATCGATCAACTGTAACTTTAAAACCTTTAACAGGTGGAATAACACTGATTAACTCCTTATCCGGACTGGGAAGTTGATGTGTTAGAAGCAGGAAAAGTGGTCAAGTGTAAGTAAGGATCTGAATGACTTTGACAAGGGGTAAATTGTGATGGCCTGAAGACTGGGACCATCAGAGGATCTCAAAAATAGCAGGTCTAGTGTGGAGTTCTCGGGAAGCAGTGGTTAGTCACAACCAGAAATGGTCCAGAGAAGGACAACTGGCGTAGTGGAGACAGGGTCATGGGAACCCAAGGCACACTGATGTCTATGGGATCCCACAGAAAAGCTATTGTAGCACAAATTGCTGAAAAATTTCCTGCTGGCTATGATAGAAAGGTGTCAGTAAAACACAGGGAATGTTGTATGGGGCTGAGTGCCCTTGCTGACCCCTGACCATCAAAACAAAATCATCTACAATGGGCAAGAGAGCATCAGAACTGGACCATGGAGCAATTGAAGAAGGTGACATGGTCTGATGAATCACATATTCTTTTACTTCATACATTGTTTTTAGATCTTTTACCCAAGGTAACCTTTAAGGTAACTTCCACCAGGTAACCTTCCCAAGGTAACCTTCAGGGTAACTTCCACCAGGTAACCTTTGCAAAGTAACCTCCAGGGTAACTTCCACCAGGTAACCTTCCCAAGGTAACCTTCAGGGTAACTTCCACCAGGTAACCTTCCCAAGGTAACCTTCAGGGTAACTTCCACCAGGTAACCTTTGCAAAGTAACCTCCAACCTTCCCAAGGTAACCTTCAGGGTAACTTCCACCAGGTAACCTTCCCAAGGTAACCTTCAGGGTGACTTTCACCAGTAACCTTTGCAAGGCAAGCTCCAGGGTAACTTTCACCAGGGTGCAAGAAGGCAAGTGTGATGCTCTGGGCAATGTTCTGCTGGGAAACCTTGGGTCCTGGCATCCATGTGGATGTTACTAACCTATACATTGCTGCAGACCAACTACACCCCTTTAAAGGTGATCCCTAATGTCAGTGAGCACTTTCTGTTGAATAATATGGGAATATTCTTCAGGAACAGAGAAGAGTTCAACTCTTCTGACTTGGCCTCCAAATTTAGCAGATCTCAATCCGATCATACATCTGTGGGATGTGCTGGACAAACAAGTTCTGTCCATGTAGACTCCACCTCACAACTTACAGGATTTAACGGATCTGCTGCTAACGTCTTAGTGCCAGATATTACAGCACACTTGTGAAGTCCAAAACCTTGAAAAAATAAAGTAAACTGAAAGTGTAGACAATTGTAAGGAAAAGGAATTCTAGCACCAAAAATGAACACAAATTTCAGACCCTTCACAGGTGTTGTTTCAAAAATTTTCAAATTGCAAACTTTGGAATAGTCTTCCTGATTGTGTTCGGGGCTCAGACACACTTTCCCAGTTTAAATGTAGATTAAAAACTCATCTCTTTAGTCAGGCGTACACATAACACATCCCATCATATTGTGCACTATTACACTAGACTTGCACATTCTTATGAACAGCAGATATGTTAATCCCTCTGCACTGCTCTTCTCTTCTCTTTCTCTGCCCATCCCGAGACACCCAGACATTGCATCAGCTCTGATCGTCTTCCGTGCGATGAAGTTTTTGGACCTCCACTGAGATGAGGCCGACTCTGTGAGAATCCTGAGACATCTACAGATCTACCAGGTCCAGTTGGACTCTGTGAAATCTGCTAAATTTGGAGGCCAAGTCAACACCTTGAACTCTTCTCTGTTCCTGAAGAATATTCCCATATTATTCAACTGAAAGTGCTCACTGACATTAGGGATCACCTTTAAAGGGGTGTAGTTGGTCTGCAGCAATGTATAGGTTAGTAACATCCACATGGATGCCAGGACCCAAGGTTTCCCAGCAGAACACCATCTAGTGTCACCCATATGAGGATGGGTTCCCCTTGAGTCTGGTTCCTCTCAAGGTTTCTTCCTTTACCAATCTAAGGGAGTTTTTCCTTGCCACTGACTTGCTCACCTCAGACTTGCTCATTGGGGACAAATACATATACACACATACATACATACATACATACATACATACATACATACATACATACATACACACTGTAAACTATATATATCTTGATATATCTATATATATCTACTCCTTATATTTATCTTCTGTCCTATGTTTATGTTCTGTAAAGCTGCTTTGTGACAATGTCCATTGTAAAAAGCGCTATACAAATAAACTTAAATTGAATTGAATTGAATTGGTTGTTCACATGTGATCACATATTATTCAGATTCATTACTTATATTTACTTGAAGTCACATGTACAGTTTCAGACCATGACGTGTTGAAGAACATGCTTACGTTTTACACGTGACCACATATAACTCATAATGGTTTAGAATCTACAAACATTTCTATCCACAGAACTCATGATGTGTTTCTGTGTTTTATAAATTAAAGATTTTACAGTGACACAGAATTATGAATTCATATGTTTAGGATATTTGTTTTTTTGTGAGCTTATCAATGCTTCATAACCCTATTTTAATATTTCAGCTGAAAACATGGCACTTACAAAATCCACTGACAGTTTCAAAATTAAATTAAAAACGTATTTAAACGCACTATTAATTATACTGTATATTTTAAAAAAGAACATTGTTTTATTGCATGTAGTTTACATTTTTTTTACATGATTTTAACATGTAAATTGAGAGAATTGAGTGAAAATGCAGAAATAATTCTATACCAAAACAAATATTAATTTTAATATTAAAATAGTTATAGAAATTTTGTTGTCTTTTTGTTGTGTGTGTGTGTGTGTGTGTGTGTGTGTGTGTGTGTGTGTGTGTGACAATGCCAAATCTATTCAAATCTTTCCCTCTAGAAAAATGCACCAGAATCTTTTTTTTTTTTAAAAGAAAGCAAATTGCATAGTTATGCATTATTCTTTCAGCAAGGCAACTAATCCCCTGTACATAATTTTAAAAGCCAAGAACACAAAGACTAGTGAAATCTGCAAAAAAAAAAAAAAAAAAAAAAAAAAAAAAAAAAAGTTTGCAACAGAAAGGGAATAATTATGTTGAATTTTTTTGTGCTAATTTTAAATACCATGAGGACAAACTTCAGAGGAGGTTACAAGAACTGTCTAGATCTGTTTTTTTGTTGTTTTCACGGTGCTGTCCTGCCCTCTACTGTCCTGTATGTGCAGATGATCTCCTGTCTTCGTGTATGTGTGTGAGAGTGTGTGTTTGTGTGTGTGTGTCTAGGATGTGCGCATGTGTGGCCCTGTCAGTCGGCTTGTCTCCTGTGTGAACTCAAGGTCAGGGTCGGGTTTATTTCCAGCGTGTCTGCTTTTTGATCCGTGTTGCAGGATGACATCGTAACGCTCACCACGGCCAGCTGGATTACAGGAACGCACACCACACACAGCTACACACACACACACACACACACACACACACACACACACACACACTTAAACACATATCAGGATGGAGAGATCAATCTAGTATGACAGTCACTTCAAGACAGACAAACCTGAGTCTGCACCGGCTGTCAACTTGCACTCTCTCTCTTTTACACACACACACACAGACAGTATGTCTGAATGTGTGTGTATGTATACATACATATATATGTATGTATACACTCATTCAACCCTGCAGAAGCACTAAGGGACAAATGCTGCTGCTTCATGTCAGTCAGTTATCAGTCCCCTGGTAAAACAAAAAAACAGAAAAAAGTGTGTGTGTGTGTGTGTGTGTGCATGTGTGTGCATATTGTATACCTGTGTGTCATCATTATAAAACAAATTGAGTAGAATCTGTGTCTGTGTGTGTGTGTGTGTGTGTGTGTGTGTGTGTGTGTGTGCGCATGTGTGTGCATATTGTATACCTGTGTGTCATTATAAAACAAACTGTGTAGAATCTGTGTGTGTGTGTATGTGTGCGTGCATGTGTGTGCATATTGTATACCTGTGTGTCATTATAAAACAAACTGTGTAGAATCTGTGTGTGTGTATGTGTGTGTGTGCATGTGTGTGCATATTGTATACCTGTGTGTCATCATTATAAAACAAACTGAGTAGAATTCCTTAGAAGACACAAAAAAAGACTTTGACGAGTCCAAGCTCATCTTTTTAAGAAGGATTTACATTCTTCAGATTCTTCTCTGGGGAACACTATCATATGGCTCCCCTCTGTAATACTCTATAAACTCTCTGGTCTCTGCTTTGTGGATATCTGTAGACTTTCTGGTCTTTTGTTCTCTCTGGTATCTCCTCAATGGTTCTCTCTAGACTTCCTAGTCTAATTGGACTCTCTGGTCTACCCTCTGTCATTCTCTATAGAGCCTCTGGTCTTTATTCTGTGACTCTCTGGTCTCTTCTCTGTGTTTCTTCCTGGATTCTGTGGACTCCACAATTTGGCTCGACGTTTCTTTATGGACTCTTCAGTCTCTCTTCAACGGTTCTCTTAGGACTTTCTGGTCTCTCCTTCGTGCCTCTTTGAAGATTGTATGTTCTCTCCTCTCTGGTTCTCTATGGATTCTCTCTCAGGTTTCTCCTGTCTGGTTCTTTCAGGACTCGGGTCTCCCCTGTTTGGCTTGTGGTGGACTCTCAGCTCTTCCCTGAGTGGTTCCCCAGTGGACACTCTGAGCTCCATGTTTTGGTTCTCCATGAACTCTCTGGATTCTTCTTTTCAGTTCTCTCTGGTCTTTCCTTTGTTTTTGGGGCTTTCACTAGCAACCTGCTGTATCTGCTCAACTAAACAGCACTTGAGCTCACTCTGCATTGTGTGCTTTGTGGAGGTCAAGAAGCTACTCTGCACTCATTAACTACTGATGAATGAACTTTCCCTCCATCCTGCTATCTATCTATCTCCATCACGCTGTCACTTTCAACCTGAGCTTCCATATTTCTCTGACAAATATAATTCTCCTATATACTGATTCATCATTTTCTACTTAATACCTTGATTTATATCTCTCATTCCTCTTTCTTATCCAGTCTTCTCTTCTGTATTCTCCCTCTCTCTGCCTCCCTGTATCTCTTTCTCTCCATCAGCCTGCATGCTTTCTTTTTTCATCTAGCTCCTTTTCTTCTTCATATCTTTCTCTCCATGTATCACCTCTTCATAACTCTATGCATATTTGTCTTGTTTTCCATAACTCATTTTCCTTCCTTTATCTTTCTATCTCTATTTTCTTTTCTTTAAAATGCCTACCTCTTTTACTCTTTCTCTTTCTGTTTTTCTCCTGTTCTATCCGTCTTCTTCTCTATCTATGTCTATTATTTTATTTATTTCCCTCTCCTATTCCTTTTTCACACGCACAGACATACACACACACACACACACACACACACACACACGTGTCCTCTACACAATTAGCTAAGAAGCAACGTATGAAACATTAAACACGCTTTGTGCCACCGACAATCAAAACATTTCATTTGTTGTCAATTATTCATAACTTTGAAGGTTCTGAAGGGGTCGTTAATATGGAAATCAGCGCAGATGCTAACAAGGTTAAGGGATCTGAATCGAAAAGAGAGACGGTTGCAGCACATTAAAAAGCTATTTCTTTTCTGCGGGACTTCTTTCGGTTTTTATTTCCCAATTTTTTTTCATTATAATTTCTTCTCACTTTTCTGTCTCGCGACAACATTTTTTCCTCTTTCTTCTTCTCTCTCTGTCTCTCTCCGCGTTCAAGTGAAAATGATAAATGGTGCCTGAGAGAGAGTAAAATAAATAAATAAATATAAAATAAATAATATAAATAATATAAATAATTATTTAATAATTATTTAATAATTAATATATTATTTAATAATAAATAATATAATATAATATAATATAATATAATATAATATAATATAATATAATATAATATAATATAATATAATATAATATATATATTATATTATATATAAACACACACACACACATCTATCTATCTATCTATCTATCTATCTATCTATCTATCTATTTATCTATCTATAGCAATAATTGTGTGTCAAGTATAATTTATACAGTCAGTTTAATAAAGGGGGCCAATAATTCTGAAAGGCACTCAAGCCATGAGACTTTCCTTCAACAACACTTCCATCTGCAGGAAATATACATGTCGTATCCATATGTTACACATCTACGGTCACGAGACCCGAGACAGGATTACAACATGGAACACGCTGTAACATCATGTGGCACAACATTACACAAGACATCATTATGGTGATGCATATAGTTAACGATCTGAGTTTCAAGATACAATTCCACACTTCAACAGCTTCATTTACATTTATTCTCTCAGCAGATGATTTTATGTAAATATCTTTACAATTATAGTGATAACATATTTCATACTACTATATACTGTTGGTTGCATGTAATTAGACTAATTAATGAGTTGAATATTTGTGTTTAAAGCAAAAACTGATTCGGGTAACACTTCAAATTACAGCCATAGACAAGCTACAAAAGAGGTTCAAGCCTCAAGGCTAGACTGTTAATGATAAAAAGCAGAACTCAGTAAAATAAATGTGTTAATTAATCCATCTTTTTGTTATACATACCATTGGACATACAGTACCACCTCTTTTACATTCATTCATGTGGATGATGTGTTTCAGCTGAAACTGTTGAAGCTTGTCAATCAATAGACTCTTTAGCCTCGATGACCGGCTTTCTTTGGATGTCTGGCCTTTGGTAAGATGTGAAAATAAGTCTGGATCGTTCAGCAAACAAGTGTCAAAAGAAACTGTCTTAATAACTCACTTTTAGGTATCTAAAAAAATACACAAAATAAATAAAATAAAATAAATAAATAAATAAATAAATACAATAATAATAATAATAATTATTATTATTATTATTATTATTATTATTATTATTATTATTATTATGCACTATATTAGAGGGTTTTTTGTGTATTTACAGAGAAAACGCACCACATTAGCTGTAGGAAGATTATATATAGTTAGGAGTCACAAAATAAAGCAAAAAAGTGTTAATGACACAAAATAACTACATAAAGTAGAGACCACAAACTCTCTGCAAAGCTTAAGGATGAAGCGCTCTCTCTCTCTCTCTCTCTCTCTCTCTCTCTTCATATCCTCCCTAATAAAGCTAAAAAATTTCCAAAGTTAATATAAAACAAGGCCAAATCCCATCTCTGATGAATCGAAAGTAAATGATTTATCTGCGTGCCCCTCCTCTGCTCTATAAATGTAAATTTCCCTCCCCAGATGAGGCACGAGGTCCTCATTACTTTTAAAGAAGGTTAATCCATTTAGCTTTTGCATATTGATATGCCAATTATATCTAATTGTAGAGAAGGCATCAGTCAAGGTAATAGTGCATAAACAGAGGGCTGCATTAAGAGCAGGGCATCGTGGGTAACAGCAGCGGTGTTAATTGGGGGAGAGGAACTCAGGGCAGTGAGGTGTGCAGTACCAACAGTGACACATCAGTCATCTGCGCCATCCACAATACCATTCTCCGCCCCCATGCCGGGACGCCTAGGAGTCTGTCCAAAAAAATGAGACCGAGGATAAGTGATGGTGTGTGAAAGAAGGTAAATCATGTGTCACATGACTCACGCAGTGAGTTGATGGCTTACCTCTGCATATCAATAGCTCATTTGCAAAGAGCAGGCCATTTTATAGGCATAATTATGTATCATTTACATAGGGATTATATTTATTTTCCTTAGGTTGATGACTAACTGTTCATGGTTCCTGGAGTCTCGCATATAGAATGGTGGCTTGATTGATTTTTTAATTAACGTTTAAACATAGTACACCTAAAGGATTTTGTATGTGTGTGCATATATTATTATTATATATTATATATATTTTAATAATAATATATATATATATATATATATATATATATATATATATATATATATATATATATATATATACATATATATATATATATATATATATATATATATATATATATATATATATATATACATATCCGAACTACCTCGGGTCATGGGGAGCCTGTGCCTATCTCAGGCGTCATCGGGCATCAAGGCAGGATACACCCTGGACGGAGTGCCAACCCATCACAGGGCACACACACACACACACACACACACACACACTCTCATTCACTCACACACTAGGGACAATTTTCCAGAGATGCCAATCAACCTACCATGCATGTCTTTGGACCAGGGGAGGAAACCGGAGTACCCGGAGGAAACCCCCGAGGCACGGGGAGAACATGCAAACTCCACACACACAAGGCGGAGGCGGGACTCGAACCCCCAACCCTGGAGGTGTGAGGCGAACGTGCTAACCACTAAGCCACCGTGCCCCCCTATTATTATTATTATTATTATTATTATTATTATTATTATTATTATTATTATTATTATTATTATTATTATTGTATTTTATTACATTTTAAAGTGTATAGTTCAATTAAATTCTTTTTATTTGCATTGTGCTCTTAACAATTCACATTGTCTCAAAACAGCTTAAAGTGAGTATAGAAACAGAAGAAAAATGTTAAGGTTTAAAATTAAATTACTGTTTATCTCTAACATCTATCCCTAAAGATCAAGCCTGAGGTGATGTTGGTGATGGTGGAAAATATCTTCCTGAGATGATATGAGGAAGAAACCTTGTGGTTTCTTAAAAGTGCTATATATATATATATATATATATATATATATATATATATATATATATATATATATATATATATTAAACCATTGAAACGTTAATAAAAACAACTTAACGTAAGTATTTTAAGTTCAAGTAAGTGCTTTACAAATTTAGAACTTTAGTCTTTTTTTTATTATTTATTTTGTTGTACAACTTACTGTATATTCTGTATCATTTGAACAAATTTGAGCCAAACTCAGGATCATATCAGAATCTGGCAAATCAGGTAGGTTTGAGGTACGAAATGACCGTGGATAAAGATTCTTCAGCCCAAATATTAGCAGGATCTCACTCACTTCCATGTTTTAAATGGTCTCTGACTAATTTTAAGGGATCAATACTGATGTTAGCAGGTTGAGAAACATCTCTCTGATCAGACACCGAGAGCATTGTCAGAGATTAGCGTTATCTGGTTTGTTTGCTGGCTTCCAGAGCTGCTCCGAGCACAGTGATGAAGCGATGTACGTCAGCGAAGGAGTTGTAGAGCGGAACAGGAGCTACACGTAGCACATCCGGTTCCCTCATGTCACACTGCAGAAAGTGAGAATTAGGTACGCATTTTGACAGATTGTATATTTCCGGTATATATTTGCATAGTAAAGTCTAGACATAACTATTCAACATGTTACATCACATAGAACAAACATTTCATCAAGAAAAGTAGCTTAAACTTTATCTGGAATTAGGAGACGCTACAAGGAGTTAAGAAATCATGCTCCTGCTAAGCATGCTCTTTCTTGTGAGTTAGCATGCTAGCATACACAAAACCTGACCATCATACCCATATGTGGCTCTTCAACAGGTCTGAAGCACAAATTTGTATAGGATGGATTTGCATTCAAAAGCTTCCCTTTAAGGAGCCCAAGCCTGTTCCAGCATGACAATGCAGCCATGCACAAAGCAACAAAGAATCATCTGCTAACTGGAACATCTCTAGCCTGCTTATAAAAGATTTACTGCACATGACATCAAATATAGCTTACGCTCTCATGTTGTTTGATCAAAACCTTTTGTCCACTCAGTTTAATATTTAAGCTACGTGAACTTTCTTTGCCGCTCGGGTTTAAGTTGCACTCTCACCTTCTTCGCAGCCTGACCACGCTTTCTGGTGAATGTGGGATTTTTTTAGAGTCAGAGGTATTGGTAGGCTTACTATCATTGAAAAAATAAAATTGTCCTGTTTTGCAACTTTTTAAAGTACGATGTAGGTCTATGTAGTGTATTTGTTCTCTGTTGTCTCAGTTTTATCTTACTGTGTACTGTGCCAGCTGTATATGGTTGAAATGACAAACGCATCTTGACCAGGTGTCCATGTACTGTAGACACTAAAGAATTTGATTTGCTCTGGGTTGCAGATTGGAAAATCAGGGTTCAAGCCCCAGCACTGCCAAGCTGCCACTGTTGGGCCCCTGAGCGAGGCCCTTAACCCGCTCTGCTCTAGGTGTGCTGTATCATGGCTGACCCTGAGCTCTGACCCCAAAGAAGGGATTAATTCTGTAAATGGGATGTTAAACATGGATGGTTTTAGTATTCAGTTGCAGAAACTGGAAGATTTCCTGCAAATCTTTAAAGTCTGGTGTCTGGTGATATAACTTTGGCTTTACAATCTGAGCTAAAAAGAAATCAGCCCCAGTCTGTGTTTCTCCTCAGTAGTCTTGGTTCCACAATAGTCTAAAAATAATTCATCCTAGGACACTTGACTCGTTCAGCGATTAGGGTTTAGAATGCAATTTTAACTGTATAAAACCTAGATTTCCCATTTAAACCCCACTCACTGTGACTCCTCTCTTCTCAAGCTCTTGAAAGACGGATCTGATGGGAACCGAGAATGAGAGTGAGAGCTGGCAGCCTCTCTCTGCCGGGTTGCTGGGCGTAATGACGCGGACGTGAGGTTTCCGTGGCTCCGACTTTTCCTCGCTGTAGTAGTGCTTCAGGAGGTGCTCCAGATATCCAGTCAACAGTATAGACTTCTTCCTCAGGTCACTCATGGTGGTTTTGTTAAAGATCTGATAAAGAAAAGGAGTGATGTTTTAGAGTAATAAAAGGACACATAACATTTTCTGAAAATTAACCAACATATTAAAGCATTTCTAGTCAAATTTAAGGCTTGATGGGGAAAAGCAGCAGTTGATATTATATATCAAGGTACATGTATCTGTTAAGATCTTTTCTTGCAGGTCCAGTGTTCGTAATAATAAAAAATATGATAAAGTGTATGAAAAATCTCCTTGAGACGATATTAGGATGAAAGTTTGTTAGTAATCAGTCTTAAAGAGAAGCCATCCTCATCTGTGTGATACTGTATAGTGCGATTGTTAAAAATTTCCCTTGTGTAACTGGCCAAAAAAATGCAACTATATTACCAGAAAATTAATTTTCTTCTAACGGTGAATACATACAGTATGTAATAAGTATATAAAGTGAGTATCGCCTCACCTCTAGACTGGCCTGTAGGGGACACACCAGTAAAATGGGTTGATTTGAAAGTCTGAATCCATTAATTCCAGGCTGCAGGCTCATCACTGCACAAATGGTTATGCCATGGAACAGACACGAGAGACACGGTCAGTAATCTTATATTGCAGTTACCATTTTTCACCACCAGGAGGAAGCATTTTTCACCACCAGGAGGAAGCACTGTGCTGTTCATGTTTATGTTGGTGAGCTTTTAAATTGTCAAATCAAAATTTTTAATACCATTGGTCATCTGGAATCTAGTGTCCAACTTATGTCCCCACCAACCGAGGAGCCTAAAAGAGACATAGAGAGAAAAAAGATAGAGAGAGAGAGAGAGAGAGAGAGAGAGAGAGGGGGATGAGTGATTTGGCTCTCACACACATTTTATTCTTTTACATGAAAGATATGTTATGTTTGATTCTCACGCCGGTTTGACCGTGGATGCATGTTTCTCGTGTATGTATGCTCCGGCTAAGCCACCAGCTCCAGAGTTTACGTACTGAGAAGAGCACAAGACGAAAAAGAAGATGACATTATTTGTCTCATACAGTATATATTTTAGCACAGTGAAATACATTTCCTCAGATATCCCAGCTTAGGAAGATGGAGTCAGAGCAGAGGGTCAACCATGATGCAGCAACTCTGGAGCAGAGAGTTGGGGCCTTGCTCAAGGGCCGAACAGTGACAACCTCACAGTGCTGTGGCTCAAAAACCCTATCCTTTATTTAATAACATATAAAAAAATTACTAACTAAATACAGATGCTGTTGGGGAAAAACAGTTGTGAGTGATTAGTAGGACATGTGACATGGTCAAATGATATAATGGGGCTTATGGGTAATAGAGTTCAGCACTCATTAGTACACAAACATAAAAAATTATGCAAGTGTGATAAGTGCAATATCTTTAGGATTGTTTGTCTTTATTTTGATGGGTGGATTTCGGGTCCGAAGACACGTCCACTGCCAAAGGAGGTCAAAGGTCCACTGCTTTATTCTATTAGTTTTCAGTCGCGTAGCATGGTGATAATAGTTTAACCTCGTTTGTGGGGTAAGAAACTTTATTGTGGGTTCTTTTTGGGGGGAGGGCCAAAGATCGCTAGCTGCTGTTTTGTTAGTTGCGGTTCTGCTTACTGCTGTTTGCTGTTTTTGTGTTTTTGTTCTCTGCACTTTTATTTTGTTTGTTTTTTTATGTATATTTCTCAGAGCTGTTTTATAAACTTGACTCATTACTGATTTACAGTCTGGGCCGTGCAGACGTGTCAGCAGTGAACCGCTGATTTACAGAGAGTTTGTAAAGGTTGTTCTGCCCCATTGATTTGTATGTCATGTCAGTAATGCATTGTTGGATATTTATCCCTAGTACAAGTTTATTGAATTAACCAGTTTTGTATTTCTGCTCTGTTAAGCAGCTTCGGTGCTTTTTTAAATTAATCTGGCTTTACCGGTTACGTTTGGACTTATATTATTCTTTATTCCTTTTTTTTGTTTCCTTTGTTTTCTATAAGTGTATGTCCTCTTATATATATCCACCTACGACTATCTGATGATGAACTGATTTTTGAGGCTTAACAGAGTGAACATTTATTTATTTTATTTAACATTTATGCACTGATTTGTTGTGTGGCTTGTCCCTTCTGTAAAAGTGGATCCAATCTAGTTTCTTATCAATTGTGGGTAATTAATTGGTAAACTGTACATGATATTTTAAAGTATTTTAAAGAGCAAATTTTTTTATTTTTTTTTTTGTACTATTTTTTTGGAAAGTCACGTCTGTCTTCAATCCCATCCAAACCAGCAGGGTCCTTCATGTTATTGTAATTTCTTTTTGGTTTAATTATTCATTTTTTTGGTTTAACTTATTTTCCTGGGTAACCCAGGTGGGGTAGTCGGTTCTTTTTCATTCTTAATACTTTAACCAAAGGTTAAGATAAAAATTACAAATATTATTGGAAAATGTTGTAGTAAAAATAAATTACTCAAGGATACAGTAAGTAATTTGTTTTAATCTTCTGTATCATAGTATCTTTGGATCTAAACTCACTTTGTAGGTGCACCAGCAGGCGAAGTCGACACCCCAGTCATGTAGTCGCAGCTCAGCATTACCCACCGCATGTGCACAGTCGAACCCTACATAGCAACCCTAAACACACACACACACACACACACACAAGGCTGTTAGAACTGTAGTTCAAAGCCCATTACAGGATGTTTATGATGTAGTTTGTGCATTATTTCTGAGTTACTAAGAACATAAAGCTGCAGGAATGACAACATGACAGCTTTTATAACAAAAGTACCAACTTGTTTAATGGATGTTCCAGAACATTAGATGTAACTATAAATGGATAAAAAAGAATGAAATGCTTTCCTACCTATATCAGTAAATTCTATTCTTTATTATATTTTATTCTATTTATATGACATGAAAGTTTGGGGGCACGGTGGCTTAGTGGTTAGCATGTTCTCCTCACACCTCCAGGGTTGGGGGTTTGATTCCCGCCTCCACCTTGTGTGTGTGGAGTTTGCATGTTCTCCCAGTGCCTCGGGGGTTTCCTCCGTGTACTCCGGTTTCCTCCACCGGTCCAAAGACATGCATGGTAGGTTGATTGGCATCTCTGGAAAATTGTCCGTAGTGTGTGATTGCGTGAGTGAATGAGAGTGGGTGTGTGTGCCCTGTGATGGGTTGGTACTCCGTCCAGGGTGTATCCTGCCTTGATGCCCGATGAAGCCTGAGATAGGCACAGGCTCCCCGTGACCCGAGGTAGTTCGGATAAGCGGTAGAAAATGAATGAATGAATGAATGAATGAATGAATGAATGAATGAATGAACCATTTGAACAACGCACATCATATTCTATATGGTTGTAGATGTGACCAACAAAATGTATATTCTTTATTTAAAAAAGTCATCATCAGAAAAAAAGCTGTGGTATAATAGGAATAAGACAAATTGTGATGCAATGTTACTAAGAAAATCATTAACATCCTAATTGGTATAACGTCACAACCCATGATGTAGAAGGGTTATCTAACCTGGGCCTGGCCTGCTTTAGTTATGACCTCCATATCAAACAGCTGGCCAGTGTAGTACTGGACTCCACCCAGCATCACCACGGCAACAGAGTTTCCCTCTCGCTGGATCGTGGAAACAATGTCCTCCGTCCTCAGGGTTTCCTCTCCCTGAACCAGACAAGGAAGTGCATCTCAGTTTTAGTACTTTAAATACACTGTACAACAGGTGGAGCCTGACATGAGAGACATTCAATACTGAACATGGACACATTCGAAAAAAGGCAATTTTTTGGTGTCTGGTTGTCTGGTAATAAGAGTTAAGTGAGTGTATGTGTGTAGGAAAGAGGTAAAGAGTTACCGCTCGGGGATTAAGAAGGACCATGCTCTCGCAAGGGTCAAATCCTCTGAGGCGTATTTGAGATTCCACAGCATACTGTATAACATGCAACAAAAAAAAAAATTATGATTACTGAATGATTAAAAGGTAAAGAAGGATGATGTGTAAGTAGGAAGAGTGTGCAGAAGTGACAGTTCTGCTTACATGGTCAGAAGGAAAGGCCTTTGCCTCCAGAATGATTTTGTGGCGTTTTGCGGTAGGTTTGTAAAATGAAAGCTGTTAAGGATAAAAACACAGAACTAATTAAATAAAAGTAATAAAATGTTTGGATTCTTTTCAGAGAATAGATTTATATAGATGCTTACCATCAGAAGGTGCAGATTGACAGTCAAACCGTTTAATAAGGCCACTTCCTCTGGTTTAGCACCTTATTTTACACACACACACACACACACACACACACACACTATATCTCACGATAAAAATAGCTGAAGCATTGCTCTACAGTTTCTTCAGTTTCTCTGAACCACAAGATGTTTTCTTCTTATTCTTATTTTCTTATTATTAACAATTGTTATTTATTTATTACAATATTAAACGTAGCTATATTTTTATTTAAAATAATGGTATATGGTATTATTGTATAATATAATAATTAATATTTATTAATTAATTTTTATTAAATTAATTAATATAAATTATTTTTTAAATTATTTATTTATGAATATATAAATATATAAATATATGAATATGTATATAGAAAAATCTAAAGATAATAATATAAAAGAATTCTAAAATATTCCATAATCATAACATCTACAACTGCTGTTGTACAGTACAGTATAAGAGAAATAAAACACTCCATAACATGCAGTTCTTAGAAAATAAACCACTTCGGTACATTTTACATTTTTAAAATTGTAAATTAATTTTTAATTAATTTACAATATTTTCTCTACCAAGTGGTTTATTGATTCACTGAATCATTTGAGATTGACGTTTAAGGTTTAAGTGACTCATAATCAGGTTACAAGTGGTGATTTACAGTATAAATCCACCAGTTGTTTAATTACCTACAACCTTTGCCATGAGACCCTCCAGATTATTCTCGGCCCAGGCCCAAGGGCGCGACCCCAACACATGTCCATGGACCCCCCTGTGAACAAGCATTCATTTTAATCTCATTCGAGAGGTTGGAGGATTTTTATCAAAGACCCCTTTCACCCTAGTCACAAACTATTCTACTTCCTTTCATCCAAGAATAAATACAGGACCATCCGAACCAGAACCGACAGTTTCAGGGCCAGTTTTTTCCCCACAACCGTAAACCTACTGAACTCTACACTACACCGCTAGGACCTTGATGTTTCACTAATACTTCACTGCCTGTAATCACCTTACAGTTCTGCTCATCCCTGTACATTCATTCATTCATTCATTCATCTTCTACCGCTTATCTGAACTACCTCGGGTCACGGGGAGCCTGTGCCTATCTCAGGCGTCATCGGGCATCAAGGCAGGATACACCCTGGACGGAGTGCCAACCCATCGCAGGGCACACACACTCTCATTCACTCACGCAATCACACACTAGGGACAATTTTCCAGAGATGCCAATCAACCTACCATGCATGTCTTTGGACCAGGGGAGGAAACCAGAGTACCCGGAGGAAACCCCCGAGGCACGGGGAGAACATGCAAACTCCACACACACAAGGTGGAGGCGGGAATCGAACCCCGACCCTGGAGGTGTGAGGCGAACGTGCTAACCACTAAGCCACCGTGCCCCCCATCCCTGTACATCCTTTTACAAATTTCTCATTTAGCTATTCAGAAAGTGTTTGGCCATTCAGGACACTGCAAGCATGGAATCACCACTAAATAGATACACAACTTACATTTTGGCCCATTTCTCCAACTCCTCATCAATATATTTTTTGGCATTTTTGGGTTGTAGTCCCAGAGAATTGCCTACAAAGTAAATACACTCTTCTGAGCCGTCTACAAGTGTCAGGTCAGCTGTAGGAAACAAAAATATATATATATAGTCACTAGTCCACCATTATGTACTGCATCATACTACTATTGTTTGGCATTGGAATGGTTTGAATATTATTTAAGGAAAAATACACCAAATTACACTGAGGAAGATCGGCTACTTTTGGAACCAGGAATTCCTGACGCAAATCCCGTAGCTTGTCATGTCGATCGAAGTATTCAGCCACGTCGCGGGAAGTCATGCTACATCCCAGCTTCTCAGAGACCCTCTCGATAACTTCTTGTGGGGAGCTGGCTGCAAAAGGATCCATGTATAACCTGTACACAGCAATGAATTGAAATGAATTCCTTTTCAAAGGAATAGCTTAACACTTACAGTAGGCAAAACAAAAATGCAAATAAGGAAGAGGTTTTTCTGGAATAACATGATGGTCTTAGCCAAACTCATAAACAATTTTTTTTTTCCTTTCATATCACTAATAATACAATGGCTGTACTGCTACACTTTTATACGTTTTTTTGTAGTATTGCAACCTGGAACTGGATCTTTTTTCCAAATAGCCTATAATGCAAAAGGGCAAAATGATTTAAAAATAACAATAATTGAATTTATGGTTGTATAAGTAGTCTGTGAATTCCCTAAATTATTAGTATAACTAGTTGCCATCAGTAGTGTCACCTGATTTCTATACACAGCGAATACCATTGTTTCTGTAAGCATCAATCCAAATACCAATCAAGTTTGTTTCCCAAACATGAACTTCCCACACAGCACACTTAAACATGTTATTAAAAATGGCACATCAGAATTTTTTAAGGATAAGTTCAAAAAGTATTTACAGTATACAGTATTTACACATCAATTTGAGTCTGCCGTGGTCTGTGAAACATGGTGGTGGTAGCATTACATCCTAGGGCTTCACGGATCAGTACGTCTCACAGAGTATGAGCAAAAACCCCAGGATTCCAATTTTCTAAACATTTGAGACATCGCTTCCACCAAATGTGGAAAATGACACAAAGCCTTGCTTTAAGCCTTTTGCGATTTTGTCTTGTTTACAATCAATATTTAAATATTTGAGAAAAAAAAAATTAAAATTTTGCAGATGGTGAAAAAACGCTCGTCACAAATCTAAATCATGTTTAAATACAACCCGAGACCAAATATCTTTACAATAAATGCAAATTTTCACTGTCGTCATAATCACCCTGTCCTTATTTTTATTTATTTTGGTTTTCATTAAAAAAAAAGACCAATTATATTATAATCTTACATGTTAATGCTATGTGTTCTTGATGAATATTAAAGTACATTCCAATAGATTAATTAAATAGTAATTTTGCTTCAAATCCAAATTCCCACACCAGACCTTAACTCTCACGACAAGCTTCCACACATCTTTACAGTACCATATCATGTACTTTAACCCTAAGGAATGCACTTACCTTAGTGTAGAAAATTCCCCAAATGTTCCTCAAAAGATATGAACGCTGTATAGACCGGATGGTGTTTTTCTGAATGTGACCTTTCACTCTGTGTGTAGATATCATAAGACAAGCTAATGATTGACAGTCAGGTCTATGTGAAGTCCATAATATGAAATATAGTGAATGCAGTGCAAATTCCCCCAAAAGCTTCAATTTCTTTATTTTTCTTATATAATAGTATTACTGTATAATACAGTACATATCAGAACACACAGTACCTCAGCTAACAATTACATGCATTCATAAGGTTTGTTTTTAAGTTTAGTAAGAAAAGATTTCTTTACAGAAGCAGAACGTTCTTTTTATGTTTGCAGAAAACGTTTTTATGTTTGCAGAACGATCCTTTAAATATTATCAAGTATTACTAGCTTACGGTTAGAACCAAAAATATAGATTAAAAAACTTTAGAGAACCTACTGTTTATTTAGGTTGGTAATATTCTGGTAATGTTAAGTTTTACAACCACAAATCTTCCCAGAACTTAAAATATTAAAATTATATTAAATTCTTTTTTTTTTGGCTACCAATTCTAATCATCAATTACACTCAAACTTTAATCTTGTATATGTTCAATAATATTGTCTATTTAGTCTAATTGTACTCCTGCTGCTAAATTATACAGTGTTTTATTTGTATTAATTATTCATTATATAAGAATTTATTTTAGTGTTGAGGCAATATTGTGAAAAAAACTATTTTTTTGTATTTGTATTTGTATTTTTTTGAATAATAAATTTAAATCCATTTGCTAAGAAACAAAATAATATTTTTATGAATATGTATTTATTATATGGTAAATCTTCAAGCGTGTTTTCATAAACCATCTCATTTTTTTTTTATAAACTGACTTCCCAAGTAATAAAATGTTCCTTGTATAAAATTGTAAGATTTACTTCTTTCCCTGTACTCCTATTGGTCTGGGAATGAGCCGATCACACCCATGTTTCATTTTTAAGGGAAGGGTTTTAGTGTGTGCAAATGTTTTCATCTCCCAACGCCTTAAGGGAAAGATGGTGAGTAATACACCTTACTTTAACTTTTAACCACTATTCTATCATTCTACTGTGTTAGAGACATCCAGATTTTTATATTCTTAAATAACAATGGATTAATTGATATAATGGAATATAACTTAAATACAATTTAATTAATGTACATTTTACTGGTGAAGACAAGTCAAGTCAAAATTTAATAATAAAACAAGTAAAAAAATTCAGATTCAAATATTTGTGCTAAAATATTGTAATATTGTTTGATTTTTTAATGCTAAATATATATATATATATATATATATATATATATATATATATATATATATATATATATATATATATTTTTTTTTTTTTTTTAATAATAATTTGTCACTATGATTTATGATAAAATAAAATAAAATAATATAAATAAAAACGTTATTTATTAAGGGTTTTTTAGTGGTCATGAACCCTGATAACAAAAAAATTTACAAAATGTAATATGAAAAAAGTATAAAAAATGTAACTCTTGTTGTAAGTGAACATAACACCTCCAGCCTCTTCTTACTTATCACTATTTACCAAATCTTTTATTTATTTAATTATTTCCATTTTTGGAATTTTTTTATTTAACAAGGTAGTGTAAATTCTGGGAACGCCCTAACCTCCTATAAAATATATGGCCAGTTTCCTCTCTTGGACACCGTGGCACCAAATGCGACATTATAAATATTTTGCCAATCATTAACATTGGGCTTGGTATAACAGAGGTGAATAGTTGAATGGAGTCTTATCTATGTGCATTTCCTGTCATGTAAGTCAGTAGAAATAAAATATTTATGAATTGTGATTAGAGGGCACGGTGGCTTAGTGGTTAGCACGTTCGCCTCATACCTCCAGGGTTGGGGGTTCGATTCCCGCCTCCACCTTGTGTGTGTGGAGTTTACATGTTCTCCCCGTGCCTCGGGGGTTTCCTCCCCCGGTCCAAAGACATGCAAGGTAGATTGATTGGCATCTCTGGAAAATTGTCCGTAGTGTGTGATTGCGTGAGTGAATGAGAGTGTGTGTGCCCTGCGATGGGTTGGCACTCCGTCCGGGGTGTATCCTGCCTTGATGCCCGATGACACCTGAGATAGGCACAGGCTCCCTGTGACCCGAGGTAGTTCGGATAAGCGGTAGAAGATGAGTGAGAGAATTATGATATAAAATTCCGATTAGGTCAATTATAACAGAACTAAATGTGGAAAAGTTCAACACTTATGTTTGGCTGCGTTCATCTGATTTGCATACCCTTTTAATCATTAACAAAAAGCATGACATTTTACATTTAATAAATTGTCCATTTTAGTTCTGCATCACATACTGTACAAATGAGCTGTAAATCAGTGTCTCTCCACTTAAACACACTTAAACCTGTACTTACTCCTCCAAAGGTGTTGACTGTTGATGATTTGGGCTTTACTGCTGGCCAAGACCTGACTATTGCTGGCAAGGTGAACTCTGGCTGTGATTCGTAAGTGTTAGCAACATCAATTTCATTCCACATATTCAAGATAACAAAATGTACTCAGTATCAACATTAAAAAGGAACACCTTAGAGTTGATGCGTATACAATGACGAGCTATACACAAGTTAGCACAAACTGCAGAAGCATATAAAGCCAATAACATACTGTAAACAACTTAGCATAGATTACTGTAAACAACTTAGCATAGATTAGCCAGGTAGATATAAATGGCTGTTTCTTGAGTACGTAGCAGTTGTGATAGAAATTAGAAAGTGTTTAAGACGCAAAAGCTCTGTCGAAGGATCTAATGCTTCGCTAGTGGCTACATGTAGCTAGCCAGCATAATATTACCTCACGAATATAAATACCATACAAAAGGCAGGAGATTTAGCTGTATCAATCAGTCTATTCTTAAGTTATCCTTTCTTTTCAACGGAAGAAAAGAGAACGTTGATGAACAACTGCTACTTTTACTATGCTTTGTATTCATATCCTAATTCCTGACAAAATCTGGTGATGTTTATCCGCTCGTCAATCTTCTCCGTCTGTCCTCAGCTTTTCCATCAATATCGGACACGACAAGGACTCCCTGGCTTTGCACTTTAATCCCCGTTTTAAGTACAAAAAGGACCGCAACACCATCGTGTGTAACTCTAACCGAGGCGGTTGGGGGAAGGAACTGAAAGAGCACAGCTTTTCATTTCATCATAATGAGGCCTTCAAGGTGATGTATTTACATTTATATTTCTCCTTATAGTTCCTTTTTTCTTGATTATCACTAGTTATTCAACCATTTCTAATGTTAGTTAAGATTCTGTTGAGTTTCTTGAAGGCTTTTCATATTTAAGACCTTGGAGTTATGTTCTGTCTGACAGTTTAATTTATTGAGCCATAAAATCCCCTTCATTTGTTGGCATGTAATTTCATACATTAACTAATAATAAATAAAACACTTTCTTACTTATAAAAAATTTGCCATACTTTTTTTTAAACCCATTTATAGTTCTAATTAATTTTGTAGCTCAGGTTAGTTCCCATATATGTAAATTCACTAAGCACTTTATTAGGAACATTATACAAATACCGGGCTGTGCCTCCCATCGCTCTCACAACAACCTCCTGAGATTCAGATTTATCCCACTACCACTAACCTCAGCTTTCTGTTTGTTGGTAACAGAAGGGAAACTCACTGTGCTCTTCTGCAGCTGTAATCCATCCACTTCAATGCTCGACATGTTGCGAGATGCTTTTCTGCTCACCACCATTGTAAAGAGTGATTATCTGAGTTACTGTAGCCTTTCTTCTCAGGTCCAACAAGAAGTCTGTCCATTCTCCATTGACTTCTCTCATTGATAAGGCACCTTTGTCTATAAAGCTGCTGCTTACTGGATGTTTTTTTTTTTGTTGTATGCGAAAATCTCAGGAGATCAGCAATTATGTAAAATACTCAAACCAGCTCTTTACCATCAATCATGCCACGCTTAAAATAACTGAGATCATGTTTTTTCTCCTTTCTGATGTTTGACGTGAACTTGACCTTGCGTGTTTGTATATATGCATTTGTGTGTATATATAAATGTATGTCTGTATTTGTGTGTGTATATTTGTGTGTATGCATGCATGTCTGTATTTGTGTGTGTGTGCATACGTGTGTGTGCATGTTTATGCATTGCACTGCTGACACATGATTGGTTAATTAGCTAAATGAATAGTGTAGGTGTACAGATGTTCATAATAAAGTGCTCATTCTCACTTCCCCCTAAACAGGTGGTGATTAACTTCAGCAATGAGCAGTTTCATATTAAACTCCCCGATGGCAAAATGATGAGCTTCCCAAACCGGTTTGGAGACGACAGCTTTGAACACCTCTTTGTGGAAGGTGATGTCATAATAAGCAGCATCAAGATGAGTTGACATGGTCCAGACCACTCCGATCACTCTCATAAAGACATGCATTAAATGATAAATAATTATTCAATAAATGATCAAATTATACGATTTAAACCGAGCAAGCTCTATTTCATTAATATTATTATACCATTTCTGTATGTGTGTGGAGTGATTGTTTTTCTTATTCATATTTTTATAACCTTGAATGGACTTGAAATAAATATTTCAATTTTAAAATGTGTAATTTTGATTGTCTTAATAATAAAAAATTATAATAAATAAATAAATAAATAAATAAATAATAAATAATAAATAATAATAATAATAATAATAATAATAATAATAATAATAATTATAATTATAATAAT
Source organism: Tachysurus vachellii (assembly GCF_030014155.1). Lineage (NCBI taxonomy): Eukaryota > Metazoa > Chordata > Actinopteri > Siluriformes > Bagridae > Tachysurus > Tachysurus vachellii. Next base: position 29,321,814 of record NC_083463.1, on the reverse strand, counting down.
TCTAATTATAATTATAATTATAATAATAATAATATATTTCAGTATTATAATTAGACTAACTAGATAATTGAATTTACAGCTTTATTCCTTTAAAAGTAATCAAATGAATTCATGCCAATGTATTATTTTTATAATGGTCGTCTAATAATTTTTTTTTAGTTATTTAAATTCATCAATATATTCAAACACAATAAAATTGCAGTGTCTCATCTCGAACACTAGATGGAGACAGGAAAACTATTTTGGGTTCCCCAAAGACCTCTCAGTAAATCATTAAACAGATATTTTCTTTCCATTAACCCTAAAACTAACCCTTCCATTGATGATAAAAGTTCTTCATATAACTATACACCCACCCTGACAAAGAAACATTTAGGAAGCTTTATTTTTTAAAGTGTATGTCAATAAGACTCTTCGAAGAACCATTTACTGGGATGGTTACTGGGAAGACCAAGATCCTAAAGGACATACTGTTTTTTTTTATTTATTTATTTTTCTCGCTGGATGAATCGCCGGTGTCATTGTCTGAGATCCTACCTCTGTTTGGAGTCTCGTCACCCGGTGGTCACCCTGCCGGGGTTTGATCTGCATGGTCAACAAGTGACTCATGGGATTGCTGTGGATGGAGCCTTCTTTTAACCATTGTTGTATCAGTCAGCTGTATGGTCAGGTCTTTATCAGACTTTAGGAAGGAATTAATGTTGGGTCTATGGTGATCTCAGAGTTTGCGCTGACCCATGATTCCTCAGGAGCTCTTGATTGCGCAACTACAAACTGTTGTAGAAAGGACATAATTTACATTGACATTATTTCCTGTCCAGCATCACCCAAATGCGGACGAGGTTCCCTTCTGAGTCTGGTTCCTCTCAAGGTTTCTTCCTCATATCATCTCAGGGAGATTTTCATCACCACCGTCACCTCAAGCTTGCTCATTAGGGATAGAGATAGATGTTAGAGATAAATAATAACTTAATATAAAACTTTTTGTCTGTGAAGCTGCTATGAGACAATGTGAACTGTTAAAAGCGCTATACAAAAAAATTGAATTGAACTGAATTAAGTTTAAACTGATTGTCGGCCAATCAGAAAGGATTCTGCTTAATCCATAATCAGCGAGCCAAAAGGTAATTCTGAGGCTGTGTTTGGATCTGTTTATCCAGTTAGGTTTACTTGTATGTCATGCCTGTTGGAAAATTCCCTTTTGGAGTATAGCACAACTAATATATATATATATGGCTTTAACTAGAACAATAATACTAGGTACTATAGTTGGTCTTTACTGATTATTTGTTCTTTGACTTATTGAAATCCTACATGCCACCTGTAATCTTTATCCTATTTTTTCTCTATTGTATTTGGACAGATCTCTGCCTCCGCCGAAAATAGTTCTAAATACAAATGTCTGAAGAAAAGAAATGACCGTAATGTGCATCATAACTGGGAAAAAAATGACTTTGTCTATTAGTGAAAACTGATTTTGACACATAACAGCTCATAAACGTTACTTTAACAATGTTCCAGTCATTTTATAAATATTCACAGGTTGATATCAATTTTAATAATTCATTTCTTTTCCTATCAAGACTTGTGTTACATGGTGCTCATTAAGGCTAGACTGTCTCTTTCCCTGTGTTCCCATTGGATGAAAGCTGACTTGCTCACACCTCTAGGTTTGTCATAGCATTATATACAAAGGACAGTTACAAGTTTACAACGTTCTCTGTTGAAACCCTCAGCACATCGGCGACAAGATGGTAAGTAGATGCAGCAAACCTCTTATCAGTAATTCAAGGTTTCTTAAAATAAAATCAGAATTATTAACGTTGGAGTTTTTAGCTTTGTAATAATAGCGAATGGTGTAGAAATATTTTTCCCATATGACCTCAGGTGTTCATAGGGTTATACTGAATGTAAATCTTTTAAAGCATTGAGTCAGAAGAATGTTATATCATTGTGTAGTTCAGAATGCAGAATCTATTTTAATCATGATAAGCAGATGTGAGCTGAATTAGAGAAAGAACATGGATCTGAGACAGGACTATGACCGAGGTGTGGTTAAAAAACAAACAAAAAAAAAATAAAAAATGTAAAAGTATCAGACGGATACTGATTAAACAAAATAATCATACTTTAATTTAAAAAATATATATTTATGAGATATTTTTAGGTATTTTTTTTATTTTTTTTTTCCATTCACATACACAATAGATCTTGTGATATCAAAATTAAATGTTATCAGTTCAGTGTTTGAACAGCACGTCTTCCTGTTCTCTGTAAAGTCACCTGACTCCATGCAGTAATTTATGTCGATCATTAACGCTGGGCTTGGCAGGATACAGATAACCCAGTGTCCTGTCTCACCACTGACCCTATATCACACACTCAATAAACCGTTCCAGAAACACCTAGTAACAGCACAGTTATCTTTTTATGCTCTTCCCCACCATCCTGAAGTAATACAGAATATCATGTTAACTTTTTGACCATGTCGTTACTGTACATCGTTTGTGATCTTTTGCATTGTATTAAAAACGAGCTGCTCATTTTTTACACTCTCGTTTTCATGCTTATACCTGTGTAGGTGTTCACTGTTAAGGACATGACCTTCAAGGCTGGTCAGGAGCTGACCATCTCTGGCAAACCCAAATCTGATTGTACTTTGTAAGTGCACCTAACATTAAATCAATGAGTTATTCTGTCTTATCTATCTATCTATCTATCTATCTATCTATCTATCTATCTATCTATCTATCTATCTATCTATCTATCTATCTATCGCAACACCTTATGCATCATTCTCATGATGTATTCAACACATTTAGAAATAAAACAATTATAGTAAGTGATACTAAATGAAATGAGGTTATGTATTGCAACAATCTAATCACGATGAATCAGATCGAAAAGGACAAGAACAAAAAGTTTGTCATGAGGAAAGTAAGCGATCGATCATAAATATTACTGATATGATGTGAGGTGTAACAAACTAAACGTAATAAATCTTCGGCTTCTTTTAACATTAAATTAAGTTAAATTAAAAATTAACATTTTTTTTTCATAATGAAAGACTACATAGTTTTTAAAAACATGGAAGCATGTGGAATAATATGCATATTAGGAAGCACTAAGGTTAGCACGTTCGCCTCACACCTCCAGGGTTGGGGGTTCGATTCCCGCCTCCGCCTTGTGTGTGTGGAGTTTCCATGTTCTCCCTGTGCCTCGGGGGTTTCCTCCGGGTACTCTGGTTTCCTCCCCGGTCCAAAGACATGCATGGTAGGTTGATTGGCATTTCTGGAAAATTGTCCGTAGTGTGTGATTGCGTGAGTCAATGACGTGTGTGTGTGTTCCCTGCGATGGGTTGGCACTCCGTCCAGGGTGTATCCTGCCTTGATGCCCGATGACGCCTGAGATAGGCACAGGCTCCCCGTGACCCGAGGTAGTTCGGATAAGCGATAGAAAATGAGTGAGAGTGAGTGAGGAAGCACTAATACCACTGCATTAGACAGCTGCAGCTTTTACGCTCGAGATAATAGGGATGTTTGTGATATGAGGTTGCTGGTGGAGAAAATTATATCTGTAATGGGCCAAAAAGTAAAAGAGAGAGAGAAAAAAGTGTTTCTCTCCTTTTTTTCTATTCAACTACCCAAAATTGATGGGCTACTTTCAAGTCTTTGGCTGATTTTGAATGTAGTTGTACAATTATCAGAGACCTGGCAACCCTGAAAATGAGAGAAAGATTGGCCAGCGAGTTACAGATTAAGAGTTATGTATTTCTTTTTTATTATTATTTAACATTAAATGCACATCTATCTATCTATCTATCTATCTATCTATCTATCTATCTATCTATCTATCTATCTATCTATCTATCTATCATCTATCTATGTTGAACGTTCAACTTTAGTATCACTATTCAAACACTGACACATTTACTCATCTAAGATGAAATCTTTGATAAAGAACAAACATCTCTGTGCAGATTCTCCATCAATATCGGTCATGACCCTGATAACATCGCCCTCCACTTCAACCCCCGCTTTAACTACCACGGCGACAGCAAGGTCATTGTGTTTAACTCCAACCAAGGGGGATGGGGCGAAGAGGTGAAGGAACACAGCTTCCCCTTTGACCAGGGCGAGAGCTTCAAGGTGAATGAAGCATTTCAAATTTATGAAATATGTTATATAAAATTAAACACAACACATCATACATACATGAAATGATTATATGCTTATACGAGAAATATCTACAAATGAGTAGAGATGAGCCGGATACTCGGCTGAAACGAGTATCCGGTACGGATAAAGCACTTCTGCCGAGTACGAGTATTATACGAGTCAATATCTGTGCTCGGATTGAATGAAAATCATCATTGGGTAGCTGATTGTGTCAGCGTTCTGTGATAGGCTAGTCACAGCGCCCCTCCCCTACACACATACACATGTATTGTGTTGCTGTGTCTCGCTCTGCTCACTCACAGTCACACACAGAACAGCTCTCTGTCTCTCCCTCAGTCACTCGGGTTCGCGGGTCTTTACCGTTAACGTTTAGGGTTTCTTCAGCTTTTTACTTCGGGTTGTAACGTTAATAATACGTACTTACTAACCAGTAGAGTTCTGGTAAACGTGGGTTCGTTCAGACGTGGTGCTTGCTTGGTAGAATGCGACTCGCATTGCGCCTCTGCCTGTCGGAGATTTTTTTTCTTTTTTAAACCTTCAGCTCTCTCTAACCAGTAACCAGACACTGAATGTCTTACACGTTTTTGCTGTATTTCATAAAAACATAAAGGTAGTAAGCTAGTGTTATAAATATTACAAATTAATTATTACTGGTTAAATCCCCGCCCATTTCAAGACAAGCCCCGCCTACTTCCGGGTTAGGCCCCACCCACTCCGAGTACGGATACAGATACAGATAATTCATATGGTTAACAGATACGGATACAGATACAGATAATGCTGTACTCGCTCATCCCTACTAATGAGCAAATGTTGGTAAAGTCTATGATTATTTGAAGCGCTCAGTTAGTTTTTTACTGCTTTTCTTATCTGTGATGTCAAACAAGACACGTTTCATATAGCAAGACCTTGCTCGATGTACTTTTATAACCACTTCTCTTTTTTCTGTGAGATATTTATGACATGAAATAAACCATGAACTCATGTTCGGTGCACTCTATAGTAGTAACCGGATTACGACGATCCAAACCAGCTATTCTGATTAAATTCTATATGCTACTAAACTCATTCATAGATATTTGAATATTTCTGTAATGCTCATAAGATAATCTGAACCTGGAAATCAATTCTGATTGCATACTGTGAGGTCTGAGGGCATAAAGCTTACAATCCATTTCAGATCAAATCATTCACATCAATTCAATAAATGTAATCTTTTATTTAGGATGAAAATGTTTACAATTTACAAACAATCTATTTATGTCTAATTTATGCTCCAGTTTTACTTGTGGACCCCTTCTTGGTCAGGGATCCAGAGTCAAAAACAACAACCACACCCTGAATGTGTACACACACATTCACACACTCATACACACCTAGGGACAATTTAGCATAGCTACAGTAATCTACCTACCAGGAGGTTTCTGGAAACCATAGGATAGAGGAAACCAGAAACCCATGCAGATGTAATGTTGAGGTCATTACTGTGTTTGATGAGGTTATCTTACTGCTCTTGATGACAGAAGTTAATGGACAACAAGAATTGTTTGCTTTAGAAAAATTGTCTTTGACCATTTTGTAGCAACATCGGAATCTGTCTTTGTCTGTCTCTCTACCAGGTGGTGTTTAGCTTCAACAATGAACAATTCTATATCAAACTCCCTAATGGCACAATGACGAGCTTCCCTAATCGCTTCGGCGATGACGCCTTCAAGCATTTTGACGTGCAAGGTGATGTCAAGGTTCTGAGCATCAAGATAAAATAAAGTGTTCTGCAGTGATTTCACTCATGGAAGAACATCCAACCATTCCAGTGGGCCAGAAGATATCTTCTTCACCCAGGCCTTTGTCACAATGTCTTGTGGGTTTAGGGTCACTGAGAAACCTTGTATGATGTAAGTTCCAGTTGACCTGAACTGTGGTAAAGAAAGCAATCTAATAGTGTGTCTAATAGGATACCACAAACATTTATTAATAAAAACCCACACAAAGTGTTGTCGTCTGATTTCTTCTTCTAAAGTTGCCATTATTTAACTGTCATTATTTAACGTATTAGTTGACATCAACGAACCATGAACTTTAGCATTAGCATTAACTAGCACATAAAATATACATTGTTTTGAAGATTACAGTTAAAATATACATTGTTTTGAAGATTACCATTAAGATTACAGAAGAAAGGCGATTCAAGTCTCCAGTCCACATTTTATATCTCCTTATTATTTGGGGTTTAGTAGGAAAGTATTTAAAGGTGGTGCCTTAGATGCTATGAAAAAACTATAGACATAAAACCTTCCACTTAAGAAAAATCTTGAGGTCATGAACCACACATGGATAATTATGATCACTTGCAGGGGAGCCCAGAAAATTTACATAATCATATGTGAATACCTGTGTACAATATACCCGTGTGGCACATCCAAGTCTCTTCTTACTGTATGTGTGATGTTTTAATGCCTACATAATACCATAACACCGATATGTTGCTCTTCATCTTACAAAATTGGATGTCCACAATGCTCCAGGATGTCACTGTATGCTACAGCATTACAAATTCCCTTCACTGGAACTACGAGACGCAATCCTGTTCTCATGGAGACATGGTTTGGCAAGATTGCAAATGAGTAGGCTGTAACAAGCTCTGACCTCAATCCCATTGAACACCTTTGGGATGAACTGGAACAACGACTGTGCCTTAAGTCTTGTTTCCCAATTTCGGTGACTGACCTTGTTGATGCTCTTGTGCCCGAATTAGTGAATCCTTACAGCCACACTCCAAAATCTAGTGGAAATTCCTGTCTAAAATGTGGAATAGAAACCATTATTATTGTCACATATACATTTTAGCACTGTAATATTCTTTCTTCGCATATCCCAATTTGGAAGAGTCAGCTGTGATTCAGCGCCCCTGGAGCAGTGAGGGTTAAGCTGGGACCTGAGCCAGCACAAGCATCTACATGAGAAGTTTAAAGGATATTCAATCAGACATTATGGGTGGGACATAACACACACACACACACACACAGATAGACACTGGCTACAGCTGGGATCTGAAGTAAGGGATAGTGTGTGTCTAATGGAATGGACCATAAGTGTTAACCTCAAAGTTTGCCAAGTACAGAGTCTATAGTAATTCACAGTGCATCAAGCACTCAATCTTCCTCTTGACATCACTAGCTCAGCACAGAGGGGGCATTAAAGCTGACTGTGATTATGGAGTGCACATTCGATCACTATGCTGACTTCACACCTGTACAGAAAATGAAAATGATCAAGGGAAAGGAAAACATATTGAAGAGATGGCTCTGACAGAACTTCAGTGAAGTTCTGACATATTGAAGTTAGTTCAGCTGCTTGGCTCATTGGCCTATTGAATAATAAACAAACAGTTCAAATGGTCAGTTTATCAGACTTTGATGGCTCAGGTACACGAGACACGGCGCATAGAAGACCCACTTACGGAGAACTGAGGTCCGAGGATGTCATGTGTAGGCTACGCCATTCCTCTGACAGTTTGGATATTAAAACATTGTTTAAAATTTTGTCCGCAACTGCCCAAAGCTGAATTTCTTTTGGTTTCATTAGCTACACAAGGAAGAAAAGCCCCATACACCGTGGATAAATACACACCTTTGATTCAAGTAGTGGCCTCACACCTCCAGGGTTGGGGGTTCAATTCCCACCTCCGCCTTGTGTGTGTGGAGTTTGCATGTTCTCCCCATGCCTCGGGGGTTTCCTCCGGGTACTCCAGTTTCCTCCCCCGGTCCAAAGACATGCATGGTAGGTTGATTGGCGTCTCTGGAAAATTGTCCGTAGTGTGTGATTGCGTGAGTGAATGAGAGTGTGTGTGTGCCCTGCGATGGGTTGGCACTCCGTCCAGGGTGTATCCTGCCTTGATGCCCGATGACGCCTGAGATGGTGCAGGCTCCCCGTGACCCGAGGTAGTTCGGATAAGCGGTAGAAAATGAATGAATGAATGAATGATTCAAGTATGCAAAACTTGAAAGTGGAGGAGGGCTTTATTTGAATTGGTTTGAACAAATCAGTCAAAGCATTCAATATAAAAACTGTCTAAGTTGTCTAGAAATCGCCCATTGGGTAAAAGAGTTGACCACCTCGCCCTTAAAGTAAGTATACATTGAGAAAAATTACAATATTCCATTCTTTAATACAAAAAAATTGTCATAGTTGGCAAATTTCTGTGAAAGGAATAAAACACTTAAGGACATACAGTAGTCTGGAATGGTAACATATCAAGTTATTCTATTGTTGATTTTTTATTTTATTTTTAAATGGCACCCCAACCATGTTTAATTCCTTACTTATCTTACATCTATTTTTGTTTATGAAAATATTGGGAACTTTAGGACTTTTACGAAAGATCTAGGAAATAATGCTTCAACTTTGTAATGCAAATATGAGTTACAAACCAGAGCCATAATTTGCTTTGCACTTACAGATCAGGAAACAAACCTATGTACTGTACGTAACAGTACAAGTTAGCAGAAAGTATAATTTGGCTTTTAAAAGTCTCTTCTCCAATAGTGACTTATCAGTGACGCTACTGTACAGTACCGCAATGATTTCACCAAGCCGAAGGTCACATGGTTCATGGTGCATTAATCAGGTCATCTGTATTGTCAGCATTATTATCTGCTTTAGCAGCTGAGTAGGAATAATTTGCATTGCTACTCGAAAAGCCCTGTGGACTAAAGTGAGGAATTTATCAGCCTGGAGTAACATTCCGGAGTGTAAGGGAACCGTGCAGACATGTCCAACCTGGTTATCCATGCCTTTATGGTTAGATGGTTAGATACGTACACACATGCCTGCAATTCAGTGTGTGTCCATCCCCATAACAATATCATTACTGAAAATACCACTGGTGATCTTAGTAATAAGAACTTGATATGTTTATTTTAACTTTAAAGGTTTTTAGAGAATTGCTAAACACAGCAAAACACACCTTTAGACATGGGATGCACTAACATTGTCCAGCATATCAAACATAATGAAGATAATCTATCTTAAATATCAACAAAGCACTAACAATGAGCCATGTCACAAATTAAGATGAATCCATTGCAACCTTTAGGTTCAGAAAGTTGTGTCAAGCAGCTTATTTAAATCATCAGCTGTCCATTACATTGGATGTCGTTCGCATACAAGGCTTTTTTCCAAAATTCCAGATGAATTTAAACTTGATCTGATAGTTGCTCATGTTATTGCATAATCTATGAAACTATGTGGTTCCCAATCGTAGTTTTTGGTATCCTTGGCTTGTGTTGAACCCTGGTCCATTATTTCATTGTTCTGTCTGCATGGAGGTGGATGGGATGATGCGATGTTTTTCATGTCAGCCATTCCCCTTATAGATAATTGAATCTACAGATCATTGATCCCTGACCCTGAGCCATGGTCAATACGGCTGGAGCCTGAAGCCTGTCCTCTTTGCGCCAGGTAGTCTTTATAGTTGCGGGTGAGCAACGTGTAGAGCAGCGGGTTTATACAGCTGTTGCCGTATGTAAGGCATGTAACAAAGAAGTTGACATAGGTGTGTGTGGCAGGTGTCAGTGAGCGCAGGGATTCGGCTGAGAAAAGTTTGGCCATCTGCCAACCCCAAAAAGGCAGGAAGCATGCCCAATAAGCCACGACAATGCTGAAGATCATGCAGACCACCTTGTGCTTAAGCCTTTTTCGCCTAGACGAGCAAGAAGAGATGGAAAGACGGATGCTGTTCTTGTTTTCTGCTCCTCCACGTGTGAGATTGGACTGCGCGGTCCAGTAGTGTCGAGCCAACCCTGTATAAAGGACCACCATGACTAGCCCTGGCACCAACATGCTAGTGAAAAACAGAACAGTGAGGTAGGCTTTGAAAGCTTCAGGCGTCCATGTGGGGAAGCAGATGCGCTTGACAAGACCGGAGGCTCCTGGACGCCCCTCCCGCAGTCTGATCATCACCATCATGGGTAATGTGAGTGCCAAGGCAGCACCCCAAATGGCAAGAGCTGCTAGCCAGTGACGTCGGGCAGAGTCAGTGGCAGAACGACGGGCACGGAATGGTGATGCAACGGCACGATACCGTTCAAGGCTCATGGCCACAAGGGCAAAGACACTGGCATGCATGGTAAGCAGGTCAAGGCTAAGCAAGACCCGACAACCTGTCTCACCAAAGAACCAGTCGTGGAAAAAATAGGTGCATACCACAAATGGGATGGTGCCCAGGTAGAGCAGGTCAGCTGCCGCCAGATTAACAATGAAGACATACATAGAACCAGAGCGCCGCAAAACTGCAGAGCGCATCACACCCAGTGTGTAAACATTTCCTACCATGCCAAGGATGCACATGGTGATCAGGGTTGCACCAAGAAGAGGAGTTACCCACACGTTGCCTGTTCCACCTCCACTTGAGCCACTTCCAGATCCACTGGTGCCCGAGTTGGAAGGGATGGAGATGCTGGAATTGGGCACCATGCTCATGATCCACAGAATGCCACTCAACTTTAAAAAAAAAAACTCAGAGTGCTTTAATGGGTATTGGAGGGAACCATCTCTTTAAAATTCCAACAGATCTAAGATACACTTGTAAATGAGTGAAAAGGCAATACTCAGTCTCCTCTTTTTTCTCTTAAAACATCAACAAAGATGTAGACATGATGGACTAGTCCTTAGAGATGTCAATTCATGAGTCTTAAACAATCCCATTATAGAAATCTTCACAGAAAAGAGCTTGAAGTGCCCCGATGGTCTATCACCGATCAGCGTCCGTAAAACGAAGCAGAAGTTTCTTGAAACACAAACACAACTTTTCTGACTTCCTTCATCTGCAATGCAGAAAGCTTTTAATGTTTCCATCCAGGTTTTGGAATCCGTATCCTTTATCCAAAGCGTTGTTGATAAGTGTCAATAGTTGATATGTTTGAAACCAATTAGCTGTCTTGCTAAGTGTCTCTCTCTTCTCTCCTATCCAACTTTCTTTCTCTTTGTCCCTCTTTCTCTGTCACCCACCTCTTAAAACTCTCACTCACACTTACGTGCAACTGCACATGACATGTTAGATTTAGGAGAAGCTCACTTTGGGCTACCCGAATACGTCTTTGAACACCAGGGTGCCATTTCTCACATACACACACACACAGAGGCACATATTCTCCCTCGTGCTCAAACGTGATCATGCAGCACTAAGAATAATTAACTCCGTCTCCACAATGACACTCGTCTATTGCCGTTCAATCTATTTATTCTGAAGATTTAGCTTACAGTTATATATTTCCTTTGTATTAAACATCTGGATGAAAGTTCAGTTTAGAAACCAATAATAGTACAAAAAGTAACAAGAACAAATTACACTGCATGTCCTAAATTTGTTCAATTAAAGGAAAAATCCACCCTGAACGCCAAAACCTAGACTTGTTTTTAAAAAATTTAAATGTCTGTTCTTGCTCTTGTCATAAGTGGGCATCGCTAGCGCAGTTACGTTGATGTGGTGCATACTTCGTGCAGAGACCAAGCATGTGATTGGTTGTTATAAGTGAGGTGTTATCATACGGCATTCACTAAATTCCAGGGGTTTCTTTACCACGACGTAAAGTGGGCGTGTTTCCGGAGGTCTTGGAAAAAGTCCTCTTTCAAAAAAAAGAGAATACTACGAAGGACAAAACGGTCATACAGGTAGATTTATTTTAGAAAACAAATAAACAACCAAAAACTACGGTTTTGGTTAGGGTTAGATTATCAAATAGGCCACGCCTCCCCGATGACGCAATATCTTTTACGCTGTTCTGAAATCCCTGGAAATAAGTGCATGCCGTAATCATACAGGTGTATTTTAAGATAGATGACACTGAGGTGGAGCAATTGTTATTGGAGATGATGCTAAATTTTTATATCGCCACCTGCAGTTCTGGAGTACAACAAAAAGTAAACTGCAGTGAGTTTATGAGCCTGTAAGATCCCTTTTACAGTATGTTGAGGCCTTAAAGTGCTGCTGCATCACTGTCTCTAGAAGGTAAATTGTGCGAGGCAGTAGGTTTTAACCATAATATCGATAAAAAATATTTATTTTTGCTGAACATAATTATAATATTGATATACAGGTCAAAGTGGATTTTTCCTTAAAAAATAAAACCTCAGCATTACATGACATTCCCTCACCAGTAGAGGGCATCTCAGGACAAAACAAATCTCCAGCTGTGCAATTTAAACTAATATTTAAAAAATCAGTAGTTTGGTAGATTATTGATAACTATTAAGGCACACCAACACAATCCAATATCGAATCCATACAAATAAACAATAAAAAAACAAAAAAAAAAAAAAAACTTAGTGACCGGTACTGAAATGGATCCCGATCTTCTCTGCGGCTTGGATCGGAAATTACAGTAAACAGGCTAGGTCTAACAGTACTCAAGTTCTCCCGTGTATAAAAATAAACCAGTAGTGTTTCATTCTTGAGTATATCAGGAGGTGATAGGTCAGGCTGGGGTCGAGAAAAGTGCGTAAATCAGTCAGTGTTTATGCTTGAAGAGGGCTTCCACTGAAAAACAGAAGTCAGAAACAGAAAGTGAACAAGAACACAACACATCATGCATACTAGTAAGCTCGTAAATACAGTACATGCTAACTGGAAAATACCAATCAGTATTATATTATTAAAAATATTTACAAACAATAACAAACAAACTGAAAAAACAGTATTTCCTGAAGCGTGACATGCATGCTGGCTCACTCACTGCTGTACTCCTGCGGTGACATCGGCAGGCTGAGGACCTGATTAAAGTGCTTCAGCCAATCCAGCTGCTCTGCCTCTGTCTCACAGGTGAACAGAAAGCTGCGCTCGGGGGTCACTATGGTGACGCCATGTTGCCAGGCGCTGTTGCATTGGGAGCTGGCTGGTAGGCCAGGACTGGCGCTGTAACCCAGGTCTCTGTGACCCAGGTACACCTCACCTTTAGCAAATGCATCCTGCCAAACACACACATGAACACACACAAACATACACACACACCACACAGCCAGGCTTTGTATCTTGAGGTATTATAAAACTTACTTCCTGTTCAAGCTAAAGGACGTCTAACAGCGAGTGAGTCACAAGGTACAGAGGCCCAACCCTTGTTTTCTGGACATTATTTAGCAATTTTGTCTCACGGTTTCAGATGTTATAGCAATACCATTCCTTACACAATAACCCATGTCTTCTGCTTCATTACAGGAATGTAAATACTATCTTTAGAGACACAATATGTAGGAATATAACATAATTATTAATCTCATCACATCTGATGGAATTACTAGTACTTGAATCGTTTTAATTGGTCTATTTTTTTTAATAAAGTCTGTCCTTAAACTGTCCTTTCCACCGCTGCTAGCAGTAAAACAGGACCACAGCAGGTTTAACAACGTGAACGCGGAAAATGTAGATTAAAACGGTATAGATAAAGACAGAATCGTAGCAGCCTGTTTGTCAGATTTCTCAATTTAAAGCCCACATTCCATCAGACACGTCTAATCATGAAATCTTAACAAAGAAGGAAGCAAAAAGGAAACCAGTCCTACCAGAGGATCCTTGAAGTACATTAATCTCCTATGGTCTAGTGTGAACCAGCGCTTCTTAAAACCCTCTGTTTGCTGTGAAAAAAAGTGATAGAGAGAAGCAAAAATACCATTTATTACCAATTCATTTAGCAAACCCTTTAATGTCCTTAATGTCTAGTACAGTACATTCAGATTTAAAACCTGATTTTTACACTTTGAAGCTTTTGCGACTTATTTTTGAACACAGTTCTTGTTCTAAAGGAATCTAAAGAAAAATGAACCCATCCCGGCCCTAACCCATCCTGCCATTATGTCATCGCCTGGTTGTTTTCACCTATTCTGTGTTAGTCCTTGTTTACTCTCTCTAATAAACAAAATATATTAAAATCTTTTAATATATTTTTTTTAAAAAAAAAAAAAAAAAAAAAAAAAAAAAAAGTATTTTCAGGATTTTGTGATTTTGCGATAGCAGAAATTCCAATGCAAAAACTCACTAGGTTGCTCAGTAGGTTACAGACATGGAATACCATCAACCTAAAACTCTGTTCAGGGTTGTTGTTCTGTTTAAAATACACATACAACAAACAGGGGAAATTTGCTAGTGTTTCAGGAAGAGGTAGGTCTTCACCCGTCGTTTAAAGATAGCCAGTGACTCAGCAGTTCGGACATCTAGGGGAAGTTCATTCCATCACCTTGACGCCAGAACAGAAAAGAGTCTTGCTGTACAGTACACCTGCCTCTTACCCTGAGAGATGGTAAGACCAGTCGGGCAGTTCTGGTAGGTCTGAGGGAGCGAGGTGCAGTGATAGGAGTGACAACTGCAGCAGATTTTACTCAGATTTGAGCCAAGATGTGTTGTGTAAAGAAACTGTAAGTAACTGCTGGGACAATCATAATCAATCATCTACCAGACCACCAAAGTGTGTTACTGGCACGTGCTTTGCTATAATTTGTTTAAAGTCGTGTGATTACGTCATGTGTTTCTTTACATGTGTATTGTTAATGAGTAGTTCTATATATACTGACAAGTCAAGTCAATGTTTCATGTCGCGTTTTTTGTTCCTCGTATTCGTGTATGTTTGTTTTGTATCATTATCAATTTATGTCTTGTTAAGTGTTTTACATGAATTAAAGCACTGAATGCTTTTGGGTTTGGGTCAGAACGGGGGTTTCTATGAGAATGTGACTGTGACGGCATTACAACACTTTGTACCAAGACGATTTGGTGCAGTGTTGGCTCAAGCGGTTAAGGTGCTGGGTTGTTGATCAGAGGATCAGGGTTCAAGCTGCCACTGATGGGCCCTTAAACAAGGCCCTTAACCCTTACGACAAATATAAAGGTTTTTATTATACTATTCTAACACGCATTTTGCTAAAGTCCTCTACAATTCAAATGTAGCAAACATGAGTACAAATATCATAGAACCTCATTACACATTGGTTGACGCTATAGAAACTTTATGGCTGAGGCTATGGAAACGTCATGGCTGACGCTATGAAAACGTAATGGCTGACGCTATAGAATCAACATGGCTGACGCTATGAAAACGTCATGGCTGACGCTATGAAAACGTCATGGCTGACGCTATGAAAACGTCATGGCTGACGCTATAGAATCAACATGGCTGACGCTATAGAATCAACATGGCTGACTCTATAGAAACATCATGGCTGACGCTATGAAAACATCATGGCTGAAGCTATGAAAACATCATGGCTGACGCTATAGAATCAACATGGCTGACGCTATAGAATCAACATGGCTGACTCTATAGAAACATCATGGCTGACGCTATGAAAAAGTCATGGCTGACGCTATGAAAAAGTCATGGCTGACGCTATGAAAACGTCATGGCTGACGCTATGAAAACGTCATGGCTGAAGCTATGAAAACATCATGGCTGACGCTATGAAAACATCATGGCTGACGCTATAGAATCAACATGGCTGACTCTATAGAAACATCATGGCTGACGCTATGAAAACATCATGGCTGAAGCTATGAAAACATCATGGCTGACGCTATAGAATCAACATGGCTGACGCTATAGAATCAACATGGCTGACTCTATAGAAACATCATGGCTGACGCTATGAAAAAGTCATGGCTGACGCTATGAAAACGTCATGGCTGAAGCTATGAAAACATCATGGCTGACGCTATGAAAACATCATGGCTGACGCTATGAAAACATCATGGCTGACGCTATAGAATCAACATGGCTGACACTATAGAATCAACATGGCTGACTCTATAGAAACATCATGGCTGACGCTATGAAAACATCATGGCTGAAGCTATGAAAACATCATGGCTGACGCTATAGAATCAACATGGCTGACGCTATAGAATCAACATGGCTGACTCTATAGAAACATCATGGCTGACGCTATGAAAAAGTCATGGCTGACGCTATGAAAAAGTCATGGCTGACGCTATGAAAACGTCATGGCTGACGCTATGAAAACATCATGGCTGACGCTATGAAAACGTCATGGCTGAAGCTATGAAAACATCATGGCTGACGCTATGAAAACGTCATGGCTGACGCTATGAAAACGTCATGGCTGACGCTATGAAAACATCATGGCTGACGCTATAGAATCAACATGGCTGACGCTATAGAATCAACATGGCTGACTCTATAGAAACATCATGGCTGACGCTATGAAAAAGTCATGGCTGACGCTATGAAAAAGTCATGGCTGACGCTATGAAAACGTCATGGCTGACGCTATGAAAACGTCATGGCTGACGCTATAGAATCAACATGGCTGACGCTATGAAAACATCATGGCTGACGCTATGAAAACGTCATGGCTGACGCTATGAAAACATTATGGCTGATGCTATAGAATCAACATGGCTGACGCTATAGAATCAACATGGCTGACTCTATAGAAACATCATGGCTGACGCTATGAAAAAGTCATGGCTGACGCTATGAAAACATTATGGCTGACGCTATAGAATCAACATGGCTGACGCTATAGAATCAACATGGCTGACTCTATAGAAACATCATGGCTGACGCTATGGGAACGTCATGGCTGACGCTATGAAAACGTCATGGCTGAAGCTATGAAAACATCATGGCTGACGCTATGAAAACGTCATGGCTGACGCTATGAAAACATCATGGCTGAAGCTATGAAAACATCATGGCTGACGCTATGAAAACCTCAAGGCTGACGCTATGAAAACGTCATGGCTGACGCTATGAAAACGTCATGGCTGAAGCTATGAAAACATCATGGCTGACTCTATGAAAACGTCATGGCTGACGCTATGAAAACATCATGGCTGAAGCTATGGGAACGTCATGGCTGACGCTATGGGAACGTCATGGTTGACACTATGGTAACATCATGGCTGATGCTATTGGAACGTCATGGCTGACGCTATGGGAACGTCATGTCTGACGCCGCGTCTCGATTCTTTCTCAGGAAACTGGGTTACATATGTTACCTGCAGTAGTTTTACATGTACAAGATTGTTTCTTTGGTGTATTGGTGTTTAGTAGTGTAAATATAAAGAACCAATAATAAATATACAGATGATATAAATAAGAAAAACCATTGAGAATAAACATAAGATAATATAGAAGAAAATCTAAGACATTTAAACAAAAATAAGTATTAACAGCATAATTGTGCAGTAGTAATAATAGTAATAATAATAGTGTATAAAGTGAACATGTGTGTTTCGCACGATCTCGAATCTTAACTTCAGTATGTCCACACTGCTCAAGTCCTGAATACAGCTTTAGAATCTGGCTCCACAGGTTTGTTCAGTACTTCAGTACTGGCATGCTGCCAGTTTGTGGGGCTAATCTACAAATCGGTAAAACAAAGCCCTCTCCTTCAGGTACGACGCTGTGTGGGAAACTGGTACGAGGATAAATGAGGCTCAGTTCACGGGATCGTTATAAATCGTGATCTATTAAAATATGCGTTTAAGGTTTTGAGGTAAATTCCACAGAATGCCTTATCCTTATTTCCCTTTCCCACCTGTATAGTTCGTTCTTATTGAAATTTTATTGAAATTCTATTTTTTTGTATGTATATATATATATATATATATATATATATATATATATATATGTATATATATATATATATATATATATATATATATATACATATATATATATATATATATATATATATATATTAATTTTATAATTATATATTAATTATATATGACTTCTTACTGATTCTGTTTTTATGACAATGACAGCCAAAAAAAAAATAAAAAAAATGTAGTTTCACTACATAAATTAGACTTTGAGTATGTTAAAGAAATTAAATTTAAGGCTTTTCTCAGCGCAGGAAACGAGACATGTTTTCCGGATGCAAGATTAAACATGTCCTGAACCTGAAGGTGTAATGAGCTTGAGAAACTCCTCAGAGGATGAAACCGAAGCTCAGGTTTAAACCCTCGAGCTATGAGATGCTCACGTCCTGTACAGACGTCTGGCTCTGCGCTGAAAGCGTCGAATAACACATGATGTAACAGTGTAATAATCAGTGTAAGATCTTACCCTTGGTCCTGTTTTCTCCATGTAGCCTTCTTTCAAGAAGTTTCTCGTCAGTTTGGGTTTTAACTGAAAAAAAATAATAAAGCAAAGGAAACAAGGCTGTTAGATATGAGTTTATTCAAGTGTGATTGTCAACATGAAAATAATAAAAAAAAAATAGCTATAAAGATGAACAAAAACAATAAGAAGAAAATAAATGAAATTAATTTCAGGACAGATTTATTCCCTTCTGCTGTAATCTGTCACTCAGAGCTGAATGCATTCAGTATATAGTTTTTTTAATAGAATATTTTTGCCTGTTTTTTTGTTTACTTTCTTTAGGTGAAGTGTCATCATAAATAAATAAATATCTAAATAAATAAATAACATAACATAAATAAACATATAAATAACTAATCAATTAATAAATACATAAACAAATAATTACTAATTTTACTAAATGTTGACCCACATACGCAAGTTTTAAATACTCTTCTGTTTTTTTGTCTATGCAATTTTTTTATTTTTTTTTTAAGATTTTTAGCTTATCATGCATATTAAAAGCATGTGCTGAACCACACAATAGGACAGTAAAGAGCCCAACATATGAACAGGAACTGAAAAGAAGAAGAGGCGTGTACGTGTGTGTGTGTGTGTGGGGGAGACAGCACTAAGCATATTATTAACCCCCTATCTCCCAGGATCCATCAGCAGATACAGGTTTACATCTTTATCTCTCATAAATACATAAACACTGTTCCAGTTGTGGTCAATTAAACACAATAAACAGAGTGATAAAATCCTGTATCTACTCACTTCGAGGTCAGAAGACCCAGGGAAAGCTACTTTCAGGTAGTGAAGCTGGACGGCTCGAATCGCGTTAAACCAGTCCACTATTTCCTGATAGACAGGGACAAATAACATATAGACAGACACACACAGAGAGAGAGAGAGAGAGAGAGAGAGAGAGAGAGAGAGAGAGAGAGAGAGAGAGAGAGAGACAGACAGACAGACAGACAGACAGACAGACAGACAGACAGACAGACAGACAGAGAGCTGGATTGAATACAAGTGAAGAAAAAAATTCTCATAAGCACTTATGTTCTCTGTAAAGTGGAAAACATTAAATAATTAACAACAGTGCGGAGTGACGCAGCTTGAGCCGAACTATATTCCTATAGCAGCATGTCCTGTAGTGTCTTCTTCCATAACAATTTGTCAGTAATTATAGTACAAGAATTTTATACTAATGTTGTACTAATTTTATTTACTTGGTTCTAATTATTTCTCTTCAAGTTAATTAGACCTATAATGCCTCATCGGTTTACAGATACTGTACAGGTAAAGGTGTTGGATTTCTGATCAGAAGGTTGTGAATTCAAATCCCAGGTCCACCAAGCTGCCACTGCTGGGCCCTTGAACAAGGCCCTTAATCCTCAATTGCTCTGTTGTATTAAATGATAAAAAAAAAAATGTAAATGGCTCTGGATAAGGATAAATGGAAAGTAACTACATTTATATCAATGACAGCCTGGAGTCTATCCATTTACATTTACAGCATTTGGCAGACGCACTTATCCAGAGCGACTTACATTTATCTCATTTATACAGCTGAGCAATTGAGGGTTAAGGGCCATGCTCAGGGGCCCCGGAGTGACAGCTTGGTGGCCCTGGGATTTGAACTCACGACCTTCCAATCAGTAGTCGAACACCTTAACCACTAAACTACCACGTCCATAAATGTGACTATAAATGGATAAATATATCCTAAAAGACCAGTCCATTGCAGGGGACAATTCAGACACTATTGACAACTTTAGAGATGTCAATCAGCCTTCAATGCATGTCCTTAGATTGGGGTAAGAAACCAGAGAACCAGAAGAAAACCCTTGAATAACACGAAGAAGATGTAAACAACAGTGGTAAGAATCAACCCCAGAGGCTCACTGTATAATTATATATAACTATAAAAGGATAAAAATTGTTATGTGTCATAATTTAATCTATAAAAATAATAATAATAATAAAAAAAACATTAAGAAATTGATCATATCGAACCCCACACCATCAACGATTATTTTGCAATGAAAGTATTTTCACATTTCGACCACCGACCTTGCTGTTTTCGTGATAGAGGAAGATGTTGCGCGTGTTGTAGTCTTTAAGGTAAGTGATCTGGAGGCCGTTGGGGTTGCCGATCTTCTCCGGCTGAAACGAGGCGTTGATGGTGTCCACCTTTATTACAGCTTTAGGTTCTTTAGCCTGTGTGAGAGCACGAAAGGAAAGAAATCATCAGCATACATGCATACTCAAAGACAAAAATAATTCAAAAGACTTCATCGAATAGGTTCGGTAATTGTTGCTATTTTTTATTTTTTATTTTTTTAGGTTTTACTGTATGGAATGAGTCTCCAGCGTTAGTGCTGTATCTATATACAGTAAATAAGTACTAAAGAATAAGCAAGAACAAGAACCAACTTGAGTTGCCAAAGTTCATCGATATTAAATGTAACTACAAAAGGATATAAATGTTTATTTAAACAGGGAACTGGTAGAAGAGGAATAAAAACAGTTCAGAATAGGCTGGGATTGGAAAATGATCTGGATTTTATCTGGTTTTAACAGTAACTCGTGTTTCTGTGACAGCTGATTATAAAATGCAGCTGATTTAATACACCACCTTTTTTAAATAAGGTTTATAAAGCCTGGAGAGTCATAATGACTTTATATATAAATCAAATATAAATAAATATAAATTCTTTTATCCATAGTCTTACATCCTCTATTTTTTGCCTTTTTTTTCATGACATTAATAAGATTATAAGATAAATAGCTTGTCATGCTACAGAAAAAAATAAAATAAATCACAAGGACATAATGTTTCTTATTAACATTTATTATTATTATTATTATTATTATTATTATTATTATTATTATTCATAATTAATACTGGGGGCACGGTGGCTTAGTGGTTAGCACGTTCGCCTCACACCTCCAGGGTTGGGGGTATGATTCCCACCTCCACCTTGTGTGTGTGGAGTTTGCATGTTCTCCCCGTGCCTCGGGGGTTTCCTCCGGGTACTCCGGTTTCCTCCCCCGGTCCAAAGACATGCATGGTAGGTTGATTGGCATCTCTGGAAAATTGTCCGTAGTGTGTGATTGTGTGAGTGAATGAGAGTGTGTGTGTGCCCTGTGATGGGTTGGCACTCCGTCCAGGGTGTATCCTGCCTTGATGCCCGATGATGCCTGAGATAGGCACAGGCTCCCCGTGACCCGAGGTAGTTCGGATAAGCGGTAGAAGATGAATGAATGAATGAATAATTAATACTTATTTTTTTTTCTTTCTTTTTTTTTTTTAATAACAGTGCTATGCACATTGTAAAAAAATCGTTACACACAATAGTAACGCTTCAAATCATTACTGAACTCATTACAAATTGTTTTGAATAAAACATTAAACAGTTTCAATAGTAACTGGGACTAAACCTTTTAAATGGCCCACAGTACCAGAATACTAGTACTGTACTAATACATAACCTGGGTATTTATAGCCCACAGTATTGTGTTGATCATCGTATTCGGGCCTGAAACTCCAAAGCTGTTTAGACATGTAATCGTGTTTGACTTGTTTGACATGTTTGACCAGCACAAATGACCCACGAGAGCAGTGGTCTGAAGAGAACAAACTGTGTTTAACCTCTCAGCACCGTTACACACACACACACCCTTCTTCTTCAACACACATGAATATTTTAAACACTATTACAGCAGAGAGCTCCAGCCCGTTCACCCCAATCTATATTCTCAGCGCTCGCAGCTGCGTGTGGAGGAAAATGTGCACATTTACAATCTTACTGCCGACCGATACCAGTCACGGCCTCGCAATATTCATGGCGTGTCCCAATTTCAGATATGACCAGAATATAAAATAGCCAGTCTTTCATTTATGAAGTGTCAAATCATTTATTAAAAATTCAGCCAAATATATATCATATATATATATATATATATATATATATATATATATATATATATATATATATATATATATCATATATATATATGATAATAAATTGGTTGCCAGGTCTGCAAAAATGAAATAAGTAAAAAAAAATCTTCTGGATGTACTATAACGTTAGATGTAAAAGTAAATAAATAATAAATGTTTTAAATGTCCCTGCGATGGGTTGTATCAGGGTGTATCCTGCCTTGATGCCCGATGGCGCCTAAGATAGGCACAGGCTCCCTGTGACCCGAGGTAGTTCGGATAAGCGGTAGAAAATGAGTGTGAGAGAGTGAGCGAGTGTTTTAAATGTAACTTACTCACTCACTCATCTTCTACCCCTTATCCGAACTACCCAGAGGAAACCCCAGAGGCACGGGGAGAACATGCACACTCCACACACACAAGGCAGAGGCGGGAATCGAACCCCCAACCCTGGAGGTGTGAGGCGAACGTGCTAACCACTAAGCCACCGTGCCCCCCTTTAAATGTAACATTTAATATAAAATTTAATAGTCACTCCCTCCCATCGCTGATTATTTTCCTACAGCAGCCTGCTCGTTTTTGCTTCGGTCTTTCAATAAGGCAAACTATTTTGCTTAACTAACTAAGAAAGCCTCAAGTGTGACTTTGGGATGCGTCTGAATCAGATCCCTACATGGTGAATCAATCAATCCTACACTGTTAAGGACTCTGACTCTGTCAGTGATGCGGGGATAAAAACAGACCCAAATGCAGGATAGCTAAAATAAACTGGATTTATTAACTAAAAAACACAAAAAAGGGACAAAGACACGACAAGCACAGCTAAATAGACATAACAATTAACACATGAGGAACAGGTGTGCGTAGTCGGGGAGGAAGAGACAAGGGTCGGGGCAGACACGTGAACACCGAACATAAACAAACGCACAAACTCCGGGCTGGAACCTGACAGACTCACTATACATTGGGACACTGATGACTTTATAATGGCTGATGAAACCTACTTTCCTCATCGGTCACCAGTGTAAAAACCCAAACAGTTAAATATTTTATATCTAATATATTGTATACATTTGTTATCATAATCACACAGGTTTCTGTAATGATACTTTAAGCAAACTCAAACAGACGGTCAATATACAGAAGGTCAAATCTTAAACATTTAAGCAAGTAAGTAAGCATTTAAGAGCCACAACAATGATAACAAGCAACGTTAAATTGTAGATGAAGTTGGCTGAGTGTTTGTATGAACTTTTCATTTGAGATGAGTGGCTTCAGAAAAAAATCATTTCATATACATAGCATAGTGCATCGATGCTCTATGGTTTTTGTGATGCATTGTGGGACTTTTTTAGCAAGCAACCGTTCCAGTGCACTGGAGAGAAAGAGAGAGAGAGAGAGAGAGAGAGAGAGAGAGAGAGAGAGAGAGACCTTAAAATAGCCGATTCCCTGATCAGAGGCCTAAATAGTGAACTAGGGATCTGATTGAGATGCACCAACGGTTTAGAATAAAAACATTACAGCCCTGCTACAGTGTTGTGTTGTATATGAACGGTGTGTTAAACTCACGTCAAACTTTATGTAGTACTTAAGTGTCCCTTCCCTTTCAGACAGGACGAATCGTCTGCTGAAGAACTGCCCGTTGTCTCGCCCTCTTTTCATTAGCATCCCATCTCTGGTTCCTGTCATCAAGAAAATCATGACTCATACAATGTTAGTCAAGTTTCTGTTGGTAAATCAACACGTTATTCATCAACATGTCGAGTTCTCGTTACAGTGGTTAACGCTCACCCTGTTCGTACACCAGAGTCTTCGTGTCTTGGGTAAATTCCTGCCGCTCGTACTTAGCTCTGATCCACTGCTCTTTCAGGACTCTATGAACGCACACAGATACTTGTTAAAATATACACAAATAAAAATGCACATTTATATTTTAAAGCGTTTTCCAAGCAGCTACAATTCGAAAGATAAATTCTTTCATGTTGAGCTTTATGAGTGCAGAAGATGTAAATTTTTTTTAATTTTTAGCACAAGACAGATTTTTTTTGCTGCTTATATATTTTTAGGGGGCCAAGCACCAAAGGTCCATAGGTACAATATTAGAATATTATAATTAGTAGTAAATTGACCTACTTACAGTATTTATTATTTTTATACATCCACATGTAAGTCTATAGCAGCACACAGAACACACGCACAATATTTGGACCAATCACAGCTCAGCCTCGGCTACTTACAGTACACACAACTCCAATGGAGCAAATCTGGACGTACACACAGAAAAATACCTCTGCAACACAATGTCCTAGAAATGTAACTCCACTTTTCAAAGCGCTTCATTTCCACCATATTGGATCCCTGTCATTATTTGGACATTTTTTTTCCCCTCTTTTCCCTAAGAGGTGCATTGAGGTGCTTGGCCCCCTAAATCGCTGCTTATATATATATATATATATATATATATATATATATATATATATATATATATATATATATATATATATATATTCTTCTGTTTCTTTTTCCATTCAGGCATCATGGAATATTCCAGGCAGACCTCAGGTACCTCATGCAGAGTTCTTACTCTCACAACTGTGCAGGTTTAATGCATATGCACTGGTGCAGGTTAGACTGCATGTTAATGTCAGATGGTTACCTTAAGTCCAACTTAACCCACAATCAGCACTCAAATGTTGTGCTACTTATGTCAACTTTTCTAGAAGAGAAAAAATAAAGATCGGTCGATTCGAAAAGATTGGGCGGACTTACTGGCAGTCTTTGTGAGTGGGTTTGTAGTAGTACACCGGCACATAAGCCTCGAATTTACT
Source organism: Tachysurus vachellii (assembly GCF_030014155.1). NCBI lineage: Eukaryota > Metazoa > Chordata > Actinopteri > Siluriformes > Bagridae > Tachysurus > Tachysurus vachellii. Next base: position 29,296,766 of record NC_083463.1, on the reverse strand, counting down.
TTTGGCCACCTCGTTTCCGTTCTCCGCTAAGAACTGAGAAACAGATAAGAAAACACACAAAACAAAGGCTTTATCATGAATACACACAACGTCTCCGCTGGACTACACTGATGCAGTCAGCAGCGTCAAAACAGACGGAAGGCTAACTGAGGCTAGAAGATGACTAACACACTCTAAGTAGAAGAAGGTGTGGGGATGTACTGTAGTAGCTTGGGGGTAAGGTTTTGGACTACCGATCAGAAGGTTGTGAGTTCAAATCCAAGGTCCACCAAGCTGTCCTTGCTGGTCCCCTTAACCCTCAATCGCTCAGTTGATTAACATGCGTCTGTCATAAATGTAAGGTTATAGTCTGTAAACTAACTGGGTATGTAGGATGTGTTAGCTTAAGGGTTAAAGTGTTGGACTGTGGATCGGAAGGTTGGGAGTTTGAATCCTAGGTTCACCAAGCTTCCACTACTGGGCCCTTGAGCAAGGCCCTTAACCCATTGTTGTATGAAAATTGATATAAAATATGGATGTCTGCCAAAATCCCTGTAAATTCTTGCAAATTTTTTTTTTTGTAGTTGCAGGCTACAGAAATGAGGTCTGTGAAATGACATCAAAACAAACTGATGTATAAGGTATAACTTTTAACTCTTATTTAGTTATTTGACTAAACAAAGGTTGCCATGTCCTGCAGTAACACATTTTCTGATTGAATGTTCCCCGTTTTGAGGTGATTTCTGAGGATGTGTATATACTTCTATCAAGTAATTATAGATGTGGCTCTAATGTCAAGTGGAAGTGAACTAAATTGTTTTCTTAGTCTTCCACCGTTTACATTTTGGCAGACGCCCTTCTGTACGTACAACAGTGCGTACAATATATTGACACTGGTTCACTAGGTCACAAACTTAGGATGCCATCAACCTAAAACTCACAAACGAAAAAAGGGGGAAAAAAGTGCTAGTTCAAGTATTTCAGGAAGAGGCAAATTGCCTACAATGTTTTATATGAAGTGATGATGTCATGATGATGTCATATGCTATTGTCTCTACAGTTTAGTTGACTTTTGATGCTCATGTTTACTTATAAATGATGACTCGGGCTCTGCTACAGAGCTCATTATACTGTGTTACAACATAAAA